>NC_081340.1:761227-924936 GCF_022539665.2 Daphnia carinata | reverse complement strand
GCAAACATATAAAATTCACTTTCTTGAAAGAGGTCACTTTTCTCACGGAAATGCACCATTCTTTTTGTATTTCGTTTTAAAATACCTTTAGTTTATAGAAGATGAAATTTCAAAACTGACCACTAGGTGGCGTTTTAGAAAATACTAGAATTCACCGCGAGATGGTTCGTACTTCCCTGTGATTCATCCAAAAACGGCTAGGTGGATATAAAAGTTTTGATGCCAACAGCATCTCGTATTCCCAAGCGGTCACCAATTCACTTTCTTTTAAGAGGTCACTTTTCTCACGGAAATGTACCATACTTTTTGTGTTCTCGTTTTAAAAAATCTCTAGTTGGAAGGAGATGAAATTTCAAAACTGACCACTAGGTGGCGTTTTAGAAAATACTAGAATTCACCGCGAGATGGTTCGTACTTCCCTGTGATTCATCCAAAAACGGCTAGGTGGATATAAAAGTTTTGATGCCAACAGCATCCCGTATTCCCAAGCGGTCACCCATCTAGGTACTAACGGAACCCGACGTAGCTTAACTTCCTGGAGCTGACGAGACAAGGTTTGTTCTACGTGGTATGGCCGTTGACAACTCAGTTCCAAAATAAAATGAATACACTCCAGTAATGTCCATTAAAACCAGCACAAGTACAATTGATTTATATAGTTAAGGATATTGGACTGGTAACCATCGCGTTCGGTCAACCACAAAAATGCAAACAAAATAAAATTCACTTTCTTTTAAGAGGTCACTTTTCTCACGGAAATGTACCATACCTTTTGTGTTCTCGTTTTAAAAAACCCTTTTATTGGAAGGAGATGAAATTTCAAAACTGACCACTAGGTGGCGTTTTAGAAAATACTAGAATTCACCACGAGATGGTTCGTACTTCCCTGTGATTCATCCAAAAACGGCTAGGTGGATATAAAAGTTTTGATGCCAACAGCATCCCGTATTCCCAAGCGGTCACCCATCTAGGTACTAACGGAACCCGACGTAGCTTAACTTCCTGGAGCTGACGAGACAAGGTTTGTTCTACGTGGTATGGCCGTTGACAACTCAGTTCCAAAATAAAATGAATACACTCCAGTAATGTCCATTAAAACCAGCACAAGTACAATTGATTTATATAGTTAAGGATATTGGACTGGTAACCATCGCGTTCGGTCAACCACAAAAATGCAAACAAATAAAATTCACTTTCTTTAAAGAGGTCACTTTTCTCACGGAAATGTACCATACCTTTTGTGTTCTCGTTTTAAAAAACCTTTAGTTGGAAGGAGATGAAATTTCAAAACTGACCACTAGGTGGCGTTTTAGAAAATACTAGAATTCACCGCGAGATGGTTCGTACTTCCCTGTGATTCATCCAAAAACGGCTAGGTGGATATAAAAGTTTTGATGCCAACAGCATCCCGTATTCCCAAGCGGTCACCCATCTAGGTACTAACGGAACCCGACGTAGCTTAACTTCCTGGAGCTGACGAGACAAGGTTTGTTCTACGTGGTATGGCCGTTGACAACTCAGTTCCAAAATAAAATGAATACACTCCAGTAATGTCCATTAAAACCAGCACAAGTACAATTGATTTATATAGTTAAGGATATTGGACTGGTAACCATCGCGTTCGGTCAACCACAAAAATGCAAACAAATAAAATTCACTTTCTTTTAAGAGGTCACTTTTCTCACGGAAATGTACCATTCTTTTTGTATTCTCGTTTTAAAAAACCTTTTAGTTTATAGAAGATGAAATTTCAAAACTGACCACTAGGTGGCGTTTTAGAAAATACTAGAATTCACCGCGAGATGGTTCGTACTTCCCTGTGATTCATCCAAAAACGGCTAGGTGGATATAAAAGTTTTGATGCCAACAGCATCCCGTATTCCCAAGCGGTCACCCATCTAGGTACTAACGGAACCCGACGTAGCTTAACTTCCTGGAGCTGACGAGACAAGGTTTGTTCTACGTGGTATGGCCGTTGACAACTCAGTTCCAAAATAAAATGAATACACTCCAGTAATGTCCATTAAAACCAGCACAAGTACAATTGATTTATATAGTTAAGGATATTGGACTGGTAACCATCGCGTTCGGTCAACCACAAAAATGCAAACAAATAAAATTCACTTTCTTTTAAGAGGTCACTTTTCTCACGGAAATGTACCATTCTTTTTGTGTTCTCGTTTTAAAAAACCCTTTTAGTTTATAGAAGATGAAATTTCAAAACTGACCACTAGGTGGCGTTTTAGAAAATACTAGAATTCACCGCGAGATGGTTCGTACTTCCCTGTGATTCATCCAAAAACGGCTAGGTGGATATAAAAGTTTTGATGCCAACAGCATCCCGTATTCCCAAGCGGACTCTAGGTACTAACGGAACCCGACGTAGCTTAACTTCCTGGAGCTGACGAGACAAGGTTTGTTCTACGTGGTATGGCCGTTGACAACTCAGTTCCAAAATAAAATGAATACACTCCAGTAATGTCCATTAAAACCAGCACAAGTACAATTGATTTATATAGTTAAGGATATTGGACTGGTAACCATCGCGTTCGGTCAACCACAAAAATGCAAACAAATAAAATTCACTTTCTTTTAAGAGGTCACTTTTCTCACGGAAATCCACCATTCTTTTTGTATTTCGTTTTTAAATACCTTTTAGTTGGAAGGAGATGAAATTTCAAAACTGACCACTAGGTGGCGTTTTAGAAAATACTAGAATTCACCGCGAGATGGTTCGTACTTCCCTGTGATTCATCCAAAAACGGCTAGGTGGATATAAAAGTTTTGATGCCAACAGCATCCCGTATTCCCAAGCGGTCACCCATCTAGGTACTAACGGAACCCGACGTAGCTTAACTTCCTGGAGCTGACGAGACAAGGTTTGTTCTACGTGGTATGGCCGTTGACAACTCAGTTCCAAAATAAAATGAATACACTCCAGTAATGTCCATTAAAACCAGCACAAGTACAATTGATTTATATAGTTAAGGATATTGGACTGGTAACCATCGCGTTCGGTCAACCACAAAAATGCAAACAAATAAAATTCACTTTCTTTTAAGAGGTCACTTTTCTCACGGAAATGTACCATACCTTTTGTGTTCTCGTTTTAAAAAACCCTTTTATTGGAAGGAGATGAAATTTCAAAACTGACCACTAGGTGGCGTTTTAGAAAATACTAGAATTCACCGCGAGATGGTTCGTACTTCCCTGTGATTCATCCAAAAACGGCTAGGTGGATATAAAAGTTTTGATGCCAACAGCATCCCGTATTCCCAAGCGGTCACCCATCTAGGTACTAACGGAACCCGACGTAGCTTAACTTCCTGGAGCTGACGAGACAAGGTTTGTTCTACGTGGTATGGCCGTTGACAACTCAGTTCCAAAATAAAATGAATACACTCCAGTAATGTCCATTAAAACCAGCACAAGTACAATTGATTTATATAGTTAAGGATATTGGACTGGTAACCATCGCGTTCGGTCAACCACAAAAATGCAAACAAATAAAATTCACTTTCTTTTAAGAGGTCACTTTTCTCACGGAAATGTACCATACCTTTTGTGTTCTCGTTTTAAAAACCCTTTTATTGGAAGGAGATGAAATTTCAAAACTGACCACTAGGTGGCGTTTTAGAAAATACTAGAATTCACCGCGAGATGGTTCGTACTTCCCTGTGATTCATCCAAAAACGGCTAGGTGGATATAAAAGTTTTGATGCCAACAGCATCCCGTATTCCCAAGCGGTCACCCATCTAGGTACTAACGGAACCCGACGTAGCTTAACTTCCTGGAGCTGACGAGACAAGGTTTGTTCTACGTGGTATGGCCGTTGACAACTCAGTTCCAAAATAAAATGAATACACTCCAGTAATGTCCATTAAAACCAGCACAAGTACAATTGATTTATATAGTTAAGGATATTGGACTGGTAACCATCGCGTTCGGTCAACCACAAAAATGCAAACAAATAAAATTCACTTTCTTTTAAGAGGTCACTTTTCTCACGGAAATGTACCATACCTTTTGTGTACTCGTTTTAAAAAACCCTTTTGTTGGAAGGAGATGAAATTTCAAAACTGACCACTAGGTGGCGTTTTAGAAAATACTAGAATTCACCGCGAGATGGTTCGTACTTCCCTGTGATTCATCCAAAAACGGCTAGGTGGATATAAAAGTTTTGATGCCAACAGCATCCCGTATTCCCAAGCGGTCACCCATCTAGGTACTAACGGAACCCGACGTAGCTTAACTTCCTGGAGCTGACGAGACAAGGTTTGTTCTACGTGGTATGGCCGTTGACAACTCAGTTCCAAAATAAAATGAATACACTCCAGTAATGTCCATTAAAACCAGCACAAGTACAATTGATTTATATAGTTAAGGATATTGGACTGGTAACCATCGCGTTCGGTCAACCACAAAAATGCAAACAAATAAAATTCACTTTCTTTTAAGAGGTCACTTTTCTCACGGAAATGTACCATTCTTTTGTGTTCTCGTTTTAAAAAACCTTTTAGTTGGATAGAAGATGAAATTTCAAAACTGACCACTAGGTGGCGTTTTAGAAAATACTAGAATTCACCGCGAGATGGTTCGTACTTCCCTGTGATTCATCCAAAAACGGCTAGGTGGATATAAAAGTTTTGATGCCAACAGCATCCCGTATTCCCAAGCGGTCACCCATCTAGGTACTAACGGAACCCGACGTAGCTTAACTTCCTGGAGCTGACGAGACAAGGTTTGTTCTACGTGGTATGGCCGTTGACAACTCAGTTCCAAAATAAAATGAATACACTCCAGTAATGTCCATTAAAACCAGCACAAGTACAATTGATTTATATAGTTAAGGATATTGGACTGGTAACCATCGCGTTCGGTCAACCACAAAAATGCAAACAAATAAAATTCACTTTCTTTTAAGAGGTCACTTTTCTCACGGAAAATGTACCATTCTTTTGTGTTCTCGTTTTAAAAACCTTTTTTATAGAAGATGAAATTTCAAAACTGACCACTAGGTGGCGTTTTAGAAAATACTAGAATTCACCGCGAGATGGTTCGTACTTCCCTGTGATTCATCCAAAAACGGCTAGGTGGATATAAAAGTTTTGATGCCAACAGCATCCCGTATTCCCAAGCGGTCACCCATCTAGGTACTAACGGAACCCGACGTAGCTTAACTTCCTGGAGCTGACGAGACAAGGTTTGTTCTACGTGGTATGGCCGTTGACAACTCAGTTCCAAAATAAAATGAATACACTCCAGTAATGTCCATTAAAACCAGCACAAGTACAATTGATTTATATAGTTAAGGATATTGGACTGGTAACCATCGCGTTCGGTCAACCACAAAAATGCAAACAAATAAAATTCACTTTCTTTTAAGAGGTCACTTTTCTCACGGAAATGTACCATACCTTTTGTGTTCTCGTTTTAAAAACCCTTTTATTGGAAGGAGATGAAATTTCAAAACTGACCACTAGGTGGCGTTTTAGAAAATACTAGAATTCACCGCGAGATGGTTCGTACTTCCCTGTGATTCATCCAAAAACGGCTAGGTGGATATAAAAGTTTTGATGCCAACAGCATCCCGTATTCCCAAGCGGTCACCCATCTAGGTACTAACGGAACCCGACGTAGCTTAACTTCCTGGAGCTGACGAGACAAGGTTTGTTCTACGTGGTATGGCCGTTGACAACTCAGTTCCAAAATAAAATGAATACACTCCAGTAATGTCCATTAAAACCAGCACAAGTACAATTGATTTATATAGTTAAGGATATTGGACTGGTAACCATCGCGTTCGGTCAACCACAAAAATGCAAACAAATAAAATTCACTTTCTTTTAAGAGGTCACTTTTCTCACGGAAATGTACCATACCTTTTGTGTTCTCGTTTTAAAAACCCTTTTATTGGAAGGAGATGAAATTTCAAAACTGACCACTAGGTGGCGTTTTAGAAAATACTAGAATTCACCGCGAGATGGTTCGTACTTCCCTGTGATTCATCCAAAAACGGCTAGGTGGATATAAAAGTTTTGATGCCAACAGCATCCCGTATTCCCAAGCGGTCACCCATCTAGGTACTAACGGAACCCGACGTAGCTTAACTTCCTGGAGCTGACGAGACAAGGTTTGTTCTACGTGGTATGGCCGTTGACAACTCAGTTCCAAAATAAAATGAATACACTCCAGTAATGTCCATTAAAACCAGCACAAGTACAATTTATTTATATAGTTAAGGATATTGGACTGGTAACCATCGCGTTCGGTCAACCACAAAAATGCAAACAAATAAAATTCACTTTCTTTTAAGAGGTCACTTTTCTCACGGAAATGTACCATTCTTTGTGTTCTCGTTTTAAAAACCTTTTAGTTGGATAGAAGATGAAATTTCAAAACTGACCACTAGGTGGCGTTTTAGAAAATACTAGAATTCACCGCGAGATGGTTCGTACTTCCCTGTGATTCATCCAAAAACGGCTAGGTGGATATAAAAGTTTTGATGCCAACAGCATCCCGTATTCCCAAGCGGTCACCCATCTAGGTACTAACGGAACCCGACGTAGCTTAACTTCCTGGAGCTGACGAGACAAGGTTTGTTCTACGTGGTATGGCCGTTGACAACTCAGTTCCAAAATAAAATGAATACACTCCAGTAATGTCCATTAAAACCAGCACAAGTACAATTGATTTATATAGTTAAGGATATTGGACTGGTAACCATCGCGTTCGGTCAACCACAAAAATGCAAACAAATAAAATTCACTTTCTTTTAAGAGGTCACTTTTCTCACGGAAATGTACCATTCTTTTTGTATTCTCGTTTTAAAAAACCTTTTAGTTGGATAGAAGATGAAATTTCAAAACTGACCACTAGGTGGCGTTTTAGAAAATACTAGAATTCACCGCGAGATGGTTCGTACTTCCCTGTGATTCATCCAAAAACGGCTAGGTGGATATAAAAGTTTTGATGCCAACAGCATCCCGTATTCCCAAGCGGTCACCCATCTAGGTACTAACGGAACCCGACGTAGCTTAACTTCCTGGAGCTGACGAGACAAGGTTTGTTCTACGTGGTATGGCCGTTGACAACTCAGTTCCAAAATAAAATGAATACACTCCAGTAATGTCCATTAAAACCAGCACAAGTACAATTGATTTATATAGTTAAGGATATTGGACTGGTAACCATCGCGTTCGGTCAACCACAAAAATGCAAACAAATAAAATTCACTTTCTTTTAAGAGGTCACTTTTCTCACGGAAATGTACCATTCTTTTTGTGTTCTCGTTTTAAAAAACCCTTTTATTGGATAGAAGATGAAATTTCAAAACTGACCACTAGGTGGCGTTTTAGAAAATACTAGAATTCACCGCGAGATGGTTCGTACTTCCCTGTGATTCATCCAAAAACGGCTAGGTGGATATAAAAGTTTTGATGCCAACAGCATCCCGTATTCCCAAGCGGTCACCCATCTAGGTACTAACGGAACCCGACGTAGCTTAACTTCCTGGAGCTGACGAGACAAGGTTTGTTCTACGTGGTATGGCCGTTGACAACTCAGTTCCAAAATAAAATGAATACACTCCAGTAATGTCCATTAAAACCAGCACAAGTACAATTGATTTATATAGTTAAGGATATTGGACTGGTAACCATCGCGTTCGGTCAACCACAAAAATGCAAACAAATAAAATTCACTTTCTTTTAAGAGGTCACTTTTCTCACGGAAATGTACCATACCTTTTGTGTTCTCGTTTTAAAAAACCCTTTTGTTGGAAGGAGATGAAATTTCAAAACTGACCACTACGTGGCGTTTTAGAAAATACTAGAATTCACCGCGAGATGGTTCGTACTTCCCTGTGATTCATCCAAAAACGGCTAGGTGGATATAAAAGTTTTGATGCCAACAGCATCCCGTATTCCCAAGCGGTCACCCATCTAGGTACTAACGGAACCCGACGTAGCTTAACTTCCTGGAGCTGACGAGACAAGGTTTGTTCTACGTGGTATGGCCGTTGACAACTCAGTTCCAAAATAAAATGAATACACTCCAGTAATGTCCATTAAAACCAGCACAAGTACAATTGATTTATATAGTTAAGGATATTGGACTGGTAACCATCGCGTTCGGTCAACCACAAAAATGCAAACAAATAAAATTCACTTTCTTTTAAGAGGTCACTTTTCTCACGGAAATGTACCATTCTTTTTGTGTTCTCGTTTTAAAATACCTTTAGTTTATAGAAGATGAAATTTCAAAACTGACCACTAGGTGGCGTTTTAGAAAATACTAGAATTCACCGCGAGATGGTTCGTACTTCCCTGTGATTCATCCAAAAACGGCTAGGTGGATATAAAAGTTTTGATGCCAACAGCATCCCGTATTCCCAAGCGGTCACCCATCTAGGTACTAACGGAACCCTACGTAGCTTAACTTCCTGGAGCTGACGAGACAAGGTTTGTTCTACGTGGTATGGCCGTTGACAACTCAGTTCCAAAATAAAATGAATACACTCCAGTAATGTCCATTAAAACCAGCACAAGTACAATTGATTTATATAGTTAAGGATATTGGACTGGTAACCATCGCGTTCGGTCAACCACAAAAATGCAAACAAATAAAATTCCCTTTCTTTTAAGAGGTCACTTTTCTCACGGAAATGTACCATACCTTTTGTGTTCTCGTTTTAAAAAACCCTTTTATTGGAAGGAGATGAAATTTCAAAACTGACCACTAGGTGGCGTTTTAGAAAATACTAGAATTCACCGCGAGATGGTTCGTACTTCCCTGTGATTCATCCAAAAACGGCTAGGTGGATATAAAAGTTTTGATGCCAACAGCATCCCGTATTCCCAAGCGGTCACCCATCTAGGTACTAACGGAACCCGACGTAGCTTAACTTCCTGGAGCTGACGAGACAAGGTTTGTTCTACGTGGTATGGCCGTTGACAACTCAGTTCCAAAATAAAATGAATACACTCCAGTAATGTCCATTAAAACCAGCACAAGTACAATTGATTTATATAGTTAAGGATATTGGACTGGTAACCATCGCGTTCGGTCAACCACAAAAATGCAAACAAATAAAATTCACTTTCTTTTAAGAGGTCACTTTTCTCACGGAAATGTACCATACCTTTTGTGTTCTCGTTTTAAAAAACCCTTTAGTTGGAAGGTGATGAAATTTCAAAACTGACCACTAGGTGGCGTTTTAGAAAATACTAGAATTCACCGCGAGATGGTTCGTACTTCCCTGTGATTCATCCAAAAACGGCTAGGTGGATATAAAAGTTTTGATGCCAACAGCATCCCGTATTCCCAAGCGGTCACCCATCTAGGTACTAACGGAACCCGACGTAGCTTAACTTCCTGGAGCTGACGAGACAAGGTTTGTTCTACGTGGTATGGCCGTTGACAACTCAGTTCCAAAATAAAATGAATACACTCCAGTAATGTCCATTAAAACCAGCACAAGTACAATTGATTTATATAGTTAAGGATATTGGACTGGTAACCATCGCGTTCGGTCAACCACAAAAATGCAAACAAATAAAATTCACTTTCTTTTAAGAGGTCACTTTTCTCACGGAAATGCACCATTCTTTTTGTATTTCGTTTTAAAATACCTTTAGTTGATAGAAGATGAAATTTCAAAACTGACCACTAGGTGGCGTTTTAGAAAATACTAGAATTCACCGCGAGATGGTTCGTACTTCCCTGTGATTCATCCAAAAACGGCTAGGTGGATATAAAAGTTTTGATGCCAACAGCATCCCGTATTCCCAAGCGGTCACCCATCTAGGTACTAACGGAACCCGACGTAGCTTAACTTCCTGGAGCTGACGAGACAAGGTTTGTTCTACGTGGTATGGCCGTTGACAACTCAGTTCCAAAATAAAATGAATACACTCCAGTAATGTCCATTAAAACCAGCACAAGTACAATTGATTTATATAGTTAAGGATATTGGACTGGTAACCATCGCGTTCGGTCAACCACAAAAATGCAAACAAATAAAATTCACTTTCTTTTAAGAGGTCACTTTTCTCACGGAAATGTACCATACCTTTTGTGTTCTCGTTTTAAAAAACCCTTTTATTGGAAGGAGATGAAATTTCAAAACTGACCACTAGGTGGCGTTTTAGAAAATACTAGAATTCACCGCGAGATGGTTCGTACTTCCCTGTGATTCATCCAAAAACGGCTAGGTGGATATAAAAGTTTTGATGCCAACAGCATCCCGTATTCCCAAGCGGTCACCCATCTAGGTACTAACGGAACCCGACGTAGCTTAACTTCCTGGAGCTGACGAGACAAGGTTTGTTCTACGTGGTATGGCCGTTGACAACTCAGTTCCAAAATAAAATGAATACACTCCAGTAATGTCCATTAAAACCAGCACAAGTACAATTGATTTATATAGTTAAGGATATTGGACTGGTAACCATCGCGTTCGGTCAACCACAAAAATGCAAACAAATAAAATTCACTTTCTTTTAAGAGGTCACTTTTCTCACGGAAATGTACCATTCTTTTTGTGTTCTCGTTTTAAAATACCTTTAGTTTATAGAAGATGAAATTTCAAAACTGACCACTAGGTGGCGTTTTAGAAAATACTAGAATTCACCGCGAGATGGTTCGTACTTCCCTGTGATTCATCCAAAAACGGCTAGGTGGATATAAAAGTTTTGATGCCAACAGCATCCCGTATTCCCAAGCGGTCACCCATCTAGGTACTAACGGAACCCGACGTAGCTTAACTTCCTGGAGCTGACGAGACAAGGTTTGTTCTACGTGGTATGGCCGTTGACAACTCAGTTCCAAAATAAAATGAATACACTCCAGTAATGTCCATTAAAACCAGCACAAGTACAATTGATTTATATAGTTAAGGATATTGGACTGGTAACCATCGCGTTCGGTCAACCACAAAAATGCAAACAAATAAAATTCACTTTCTTTTAAGAGGTCACTTTTCTCACGGAAATGTACCATTCTTTTTGTGTTCTCGTTTTAAAAACCTTTAGTTGGATAGAAGATGAAATTTCAAAACTGACCACTAGGTGGCGTTTTAGAAAATACTAGAATTCACCGCGAGATGGTTCGTACTTCCCTGTGATTCATCCAAAAACGGCTAGGTGGATATAAAAGTTTTGATGCCAACAGCATCCCGTATTCCCAAGCGGTCACCCATCTAGGTACTAACGGAACCCGACGTAGCTTAACTTCCTGGAGCTGACGAGACAAGGTTTGTTCTACGTGGTATGGCCGTTGACAACTCAGTTCCAAAATAAAATGAATACACTCCAGTAATGTCCATTAAAACCAGCACAAGTACAATTGATTTATATAGTTAAGGATATTGGACTGGTAACCATCGCGTTCGGTCAACCACAAAAATGCAAACATATAAAATTCACTTTCTTGAAAGAGGTCACTTTTCTCACGGATATGCACCATTCTTTTTGTATTTCGTTTTAAAATACCTCTAGTTTATAGAAGATGAAATTTCAAAACTGACCACTAGGTGGCGTTTTAGAAAATACTAGAATTCACCGCGAGATGGTTCGTACTTCCCTGTGATTCATCCAAAAACGGCTAGGTGGATATAAAAGTTTTGATGCCAACAGCATCCCGTATTCCCAAGCGGTCACCCATCTAGGTACTAACGGAACCCGACGTAGCTTAACTTCCTGGAGCTGACGAGACAAGGTTTGTTCTACGTGGTATGGCCGTTGACAACTCAGTTCCAAAATAAAATGAATACACTCCAGTAATGTCCATTAAAACCAGCACAAGTACAATTGATTTATATAGTTAAGGATATTGGACTGGTAACCATCGCGTTCGGTCAACCACAAAAATGCAAACAAATAAAATTCACTTTCTTTTAAGAGGTCACTTTTCTCACGGAAATGCACCATACCTTTTGTGTTCTCGTTTTAAAAAACCCTTTTATTGGAAGGAGATGAAATTTCAAAACTGACCACTAGGTGGCGTTTTAGAAAATACTAGAATTCACCGCGAGATGGTTCGTACTTCCCTGTGATTCATCCAAAAACGGCTAGGTGGATATAAAAGTTTTGATGCCAACAGCATCCCGTATTCCCAAGCGGTCACCCATCTAGGTACTAACGGAACCCGACGTAGCTTAACTTCCTGGAGCTGACGAGACAAGGTTTGTTCTACGTGGTATGGCCGTTGACAACTCAGTTCCAAAATAAAATGAATACACTCCAGTAATGTCCATTAAAACCAGCACAAGTACAATTGATTTATATAGTTAAGGATATTGGACTGGTAACCATCGCGTTCGGTCAACCACAAAAATGCAAACAAATAAAATTCACTTTCTTTTAAGAGGTCACTTTTCTCACGGAAATGCACCATTCTTTTTGTATTTCGTTTTAAAAAACCCTTTAGTTGGAAGGAGATAAAATTTAAAAACTGACCACTAGGTGGCGTTTTAGAAAATACTAGAATTCACCGCGAGATGGTTCGTACTTCCCTGTGATTCATTCAAAAACGGCTAGGTGGATATAAAAGTTTTGATGCCAACAGCATCCCGTATTCCCAAGCGGTCACCCATCTAGGTACTAACGGAACCCGACGTAGCTTAACTTCCTGGAGCTGACGAGACAAGGTTTGTTCTACGTGGTATGGCCGTTGACAACTCAGTTCCAAAATAAAATGAATACACTCCAGTAATGTCCATTAAAACCAGCACAAGTACAATTGATTTATATAGTTAAGGATATTGGACTGGTAACCATCGCGTTCGGTCAACCACAAAAATGCAAACAAATAAAATTCACTCTCTTTTAAGAGGTCCGAACACGTGCATTTTCCAGTCCTCGTCAGTAAAAACCCTCGCTTGATTGCAAAATTGTCGGGTATTCTCCCTGTAAACCTTTGGCAGACGTCCACGCCAGCCTGAAGGCACCCACCTGTCCACCACGCGTTTGCCATCTGACAAGAAGATCGGTGTATCTACGTGAATCATCGACATCCGTTAACGTGTGACTCTATCAGCCTAAAACAACGTTTCTACGTCATGAGTGAAGCCGCACCCAAAGCCGAAAATATGGAAATTGGCCACATTTGGGAACACGGTCCGAACCCAATGGTAGACGCATCGAAACCTGAACGGCAGAAGAGTGAACGGCCATTACTTCCCGAAAACGATCTCAAGAAGAAACGTAGGAAGAGAAAGGCGGCCCACACGAAGTTAACGACGCAACTCAGAAAGGCTGTGGAAGACCATAAGATGGGAGCCATCAGATTGAAGAAATTGCAAGTAGCAGCATGGCGTGACGAATTGATTCGTATTTACGACGAAGTCAAATCAATTCACCACCAATATACAGAAAGTATATCCGACCTCACTAAGCAGCAACGTCAAGCATGTGACAAGTGGGAAGTAGACTTCGAAACCGATCACGTCGAAGTCATCAAATTCGCAAGTCGCTACGCCACTTCCTCAAGTCAGTCCGTCAGCTCGATTGGGACATCAGCTTCGGACATCACCCGTAGTACCACGCTATCTGAAAAAAGGCGTACCAACACTAAACCAGCCAGCCTTCTCCAACAATCAACCCAAGGGGAGTTGGAGAAAGAAGAACAGATGCTAAAGTTAGAATTGAAGTTGGAAACGGCAAGGGCCCAGATGGAAGCAAATACAACTTCCATCACAGAAACCCTCAACAAGGCGTTAAGGAGTATGAGCGAACAACTTAGTAAGCTCATTGACAGTTCAAGGATCACGTCCAAAGATATCGCGACCAACAACACGTTAGTACGGGAAGCACTGTTGATATTAAATAAATATGACAAACCCTTATCTTATCTTCCTATAATGTTTTACGAATATTGCGCATGAGCAACGGGATGCTGTTTAGCCTCGGTGTCTTTTATGTCGTCTGCTTGAGTCAATTGTCAAGAGCTTCTGTTGCACAATTCTGCATATTAATTGTTGCTACAAGTGGTAAAGTTCTTTAGGCTATGTAATCTATAGTTGCATTAGATATTCCCGAGCTCTGGGAACTAATAAGGTAATGGTTGCATATTAGAATTAATACTTATCATGCTTATTCTCAACAGGTTATGGGCCCAGTATTATTTGTTTGTTAAACGGCCACTAACAATTTATTTACAAACTGAGGGATTACTCCAATGTTAATGGAATGAAATGTCCCCAATGGAAATGTGTTGTCATACTGGAACTAAATAGGATGAAATGAAAAATCTTGGCTAATACAAGATCTTGGGCGATCAGAGGTAATTAGTATAACATAACTATACGTTAAAGTTTTTACAGGCATTATAGAAGCAGTTGGCTTAATAGTTGTTTTATGAAGAGTATTCCACCGAACAGGTGATGTGTGTTCCACCAAACAGGTGATGAGTTTACCACCAAACAGGTGATGAGTTTTCCACCGAACAGGTGATGTGTATTCCACCAAACAGGTGATGAGTGTTCCACCGAACAGGTGATGTGTATTCCACTAAACAGGTGACGAGTATTCCACAATGAAATTTGTGACGTTGATTCGATGGATCCCACCAGTATGGTGATTGTAGTATCACAAAGAAGTTTGCACAAAGTTATTTTAACGAATGCCACCAACATGGTGATGGTTGTATTGAAGTTGTCTAATTCATCAACTTATGCTAATGGATTCCACCTACAAGGTGATGAGCATGTCTCATTGAACTTGTGAACGTAGAATTTCTTCTATGAATTGCGCTCACTAAATGAAGAGCGTTTATTGAGTTGCCATTCTTCAGGATTCTACGCCTAAGGTGATGAGTATACCCCTGTCAATTTTGGGATGTTAAGAAATTAATATTCCCAACGTGATATCTAAAATGAATTTACAGCGACCTTTTTAATTTGGAATGTCAAAGTTATCTTGCTGATTGTGACACAAGATGAAAATAACAAAATCTGTTATTGCTTTCTTTAAAACAGATAATGTGAAAGGCTGTAAGCTGCAATTTGAGGCACTGTTTGATTAAGAAAATCAAGTGGATATCTGCAAGCAGAAACTTCCTTTGGCTTAAGCTAAAGAAGCTTAACTGAGGAAAGAGTATTATACGAAATACAGCGTATTTCAGCGACAACGAGGTTTCCTTCAAAATGAAGCATGATGAGATTCTGGAGGGTCAAAGGCTAGGCAAATCCCTATACCACATGAAGATTTTTGCCAAACATATGAACCAAGAAATATCTACAGCTATTGTTGCCAACACTCAAACCTCACTGACACTCTGGCATCAAAGACTGGCCCATTTAAGCAACAAAATTGAGGGTTTATCGCTCAAGAAGGAAAACATGGAACACGATCTGTGTGAAGGATACATTTTTGGAAAAATGCATAGATCTCCATTTCCGACAGGCCGTATCAGAGACAAAGAAGTGAGTGAAATCATTCACTCTGATGTCGTTTTGTCAACTTCTCAACACCGAGTGAAGAGACCTGTATTGTATTATTCAAATATGATTTCATTGGTTGGACTGAGGTCTACGCCATGAAGATCAAATCAGAAGCCGACGACCACTGTGTTAAATTTGTAGCATTTTAGAAGCAACTGCGGGAGAAAAGGTAAAGATTATAAGAACAGTTCAAGGTGTGGAGTAAAAGAAGAAGGAAAGTTGCCGAGAGGGACGTGGCATCAAACAACAATCGCTATACGCTACAATAAAACGGAGTGAGTGAGAGGTTGAATCGCACTGCCATGGAGTCTACGCGGAACGCTCTCTACACGAGCAGAAACAATCCTTCAAATCTGTTGCTAAAAGGCAACAAACGAGTATTGGAATGATGGGGTGAATTTCTGCGTTGTTCTATCTATGTCTTGAATCACGCACTCTCGGGTTCATCTACCAAGACTCTATTCGAATTATCCTACATAAGAAAACCTAACATCGAGAATTTTACGGGTGATAGGTTGTAGAGCCTCTGCGCATATCCCTGACTGTTTAAGGAAGAAACTGGATTATAAGGCAGCGTCATGTTGGTTAGTAGGCTATGGCGAAGAAACAAAGGGCTGGATCTAATGGGAACCAGTGTCTAGAAATTTCTTCACGAGTCGTGACGTCATATTTAACGAAGATTTGCTGATCAATGACTTCAGTGACGAATCGAAACAAAACGAAAGCAATCTTTTTGAACCTCAAGGCTATCAAGAAGCCCAAGCCTCTCCAGAATCCGATAAATGGATGGAGGCATGCAGAAAGGAGTATAACTCACTGATGGAAAACCAGACATGGGAACTCGTACTTCTTCCGGAAGGATGCACAGTTATCAACTGAAAAATGATTGGAAAAAAATAAATAAATTTAAACCAGCGAATGAAGGAGTACCTGAAGTGTACAAAGGCAGACTTGTTGCAATTGGATCAAGACAAAGATACGGCATCAATTACGCCGAAACTTTTGCCCCGGTTATACAGGGTGAGGCAGTGAAAGCTACACTGGCCGAAATCGCATCAATGGATCTGGAGTTGATCCAGTTTGATATTCAGACAGCATTCTTATACGCTAAACTACACAAACATATCTACATGAGACAACCAGAGGGTTTTGTAGTTCCCGGAAAAGAAATCTTTATTGCAAGCTAAACAAATCATTTTATGGCCTTAGGCAAGCACCTCGACTGTGGTTCAAGAAATTCGACTATTTTCTACTTAAATTCGGATTGAAAAACAGTACCGGTGATGGGTGCGTTTACTTTCGAAGGACAAAGGATGAGACCACTTTTTGTGCAATTCGTGTGGACGATGCTATTTTTGGAACTAACAAAATACAGGTTCTAATTGATATTAGATCGCACCTTGGGGAGGAAGTTCAGATCCATTCACTACCCCCAACGCGATTTATTGGCATCAACATAAAGCGTAATCGCCCGAAGAAAAGAAAATATTTATGTCACAACCGCTTGTAGTTGACAGATAGCAAGATTTGGATGGCAGAATGTAAAGCCAAAAGCCGTTCCCGCAGACCCAAACGTGCGTCTCAGCTCCCACTTGAAGTCGAAGAGCGAGGGAGAGAAAATTGAGCACTACCGGGAACCAGTTAGCGCTCTTCTCTATTTGGCTCTGTAAACACGCCCAGATTTTGCATATGCTGTTGGCCAAGTTGCAAGGTATTGTCAAAACCCTAAAGCTGAGCACTGGCAAGCCGTAGTCAACATAGCCGGATATTTCAACGGAACAAAAGGCTATGGCATTTGGGTCGGCGGAGACAGAACCGGTCTTGTTGGATACTCGGATGCTGATTTTGCTGGAGATATCAACGACCGTAAATCTACGTCTGGTACCATTTTCTTTTTCCATGGTGGACCAGTAGCCTGGGCAAGCAGCAAGCAGCCTTGTACTGTCCTCTCGATAACTGAAGCAGAATATACATCTACTTGTGAAGCCGCAAAAACTGCTGTCTGGCTGAGTTACCTACTGCAAGACTTCACTGGTGGAACAAAAGAAGGTACCACTATACTGTGACAACCAAGCGGCGGTCCGGCTGGTTTACAATGATAAATTCATCAGAGAACTAAACATATTCAACTAAGATGGCATTGAATTAAGGAACAAGCAGCAAACAATATCATAGAAGTTAAATTTGTAGGAACTGAAATCCTACTTGATGATATATTTACAAAGCCACTAAGAGCACCAGCCTTCGGTAAGATAAGAAGCAAGATCGGTATAGGGAAGCTGTCTGATTAGATCAATAAGGGTTTGAGGGAGAGTGTTGATATTAAATAAATATGACAAACCCTTATCTTATCTTCCTATAATGTTTTACGAATATTGCGCATGAGCAACGGGATGCTGTTTAGCCTCGGTGTCTTTTATGTCGTCTGCTTGAGTCAATTGTCAAGAGCTTCTGTTGCACAATTCTGCATATTAATTGTTGCTACAAGTGGTAAAGTTCTTTAGGCCATGTAATCTATAGTTGCATTAGATATTCCCGAGCTCTGGGAACTAATAAGGTAATGGTTGCATATTAGAGTTAATACTTATCATGTTTATTCTCAACAAGCACACCACACGTTGGACGGTTTGGATCAGAAAATTGACGCGGTTAAGGTGGAATTGTCCGCTAAAATCGAAGACCTTCGAACGGAAGTCGACGAGATGAAAGTTCAACCCCGAACGATTCAAGATCAACGACTTCCTGAGCGATCACCAGTCTTACAAGCACGTCAAGATGTTCCAGCCCTGTCACCCCTACGTACGATGGAGGATGCTGTCCGTCATCGCAGAAGATTGGTCGCCGCCGATGCATCTCCACGAGACCCGCGGCGAGGTGCGATGGCCACGATGACGTCCCGTTGCGACCCTACGAATCACGACGAAGATGAACACTCCAAACGTTCTCACCCCCACAATCAAGTAAATCGTCCTCACAGCAGCTGTTGCAGCCGACTACAACCTCCCAACTTCAAGATCCAGCCATTTGACGGCAATCCGAAGGACTAAGCGCGATTCAAGGCTAAATTCCAGGCCTTGTATGAAGAGTACGAAGATTCTCCGGTACTTCTTTTCATATTGGAGGAGCTGCTAGCCGAAGAGGTACGAAACGAAATCGGCAAATGTCTCGCCGATGGAACGATGTACTCCGTGGTGTGGGAACGTTTAGACGCGGTGTACGGTCGCACGGAAATTATGGATCAGACGTACCTCGACGACCTTCTACACGTCCCGCCATTGAAGAGCTTAGATGCTGCCAGCCTCAATACTTTCGCAAACCGTCTTTATGGTGCAGTAGCCACGCGCTCCAAGTCGAAGTATGCCCATGAGCTGCACAGCCGTACAACGTTGATGGCCCTTGAAGCAAAACTTACGCCCTACCTCAAGGATAAGTGGAACGAAAAAAGAAAAATGACAGGAGTAGAACTGAATGTTCTAGACCTAGACGACTGGGTGACGCTAAAAGCCATGAGCAAGCAACATGGAAAAAATGTATTCCAGTCCTTACCCACGTCGACGTCCAAAGGTGTAAAGTTCGACGAAAGGAAGCCCGTCAAGAGACCCAGCTTCCCACACACGTCGACCATTGGACACGTAACGACGATGGAAGGTTCGAAAGTAACGGCATCAACATCTTCAGCAACCATGCCTCCAAGGAGCCGATCAATATCGGGGAAGATGCCAGCCGAGAAAACGGAAAGATGGAAATGCTTTGTATGTAATGGCAGGAGCCACCATCTCTCAACCTGTAACGTCTTCATGTCTCTCATGCCCACGAAAAGGGCTGAGAAGGTATTCAAGTCCGGAAGATGTTTGTTATGTCTTGCGGGAAAACACGAACGCAAGGAATGTCCCAGGGACGTCAGCTGTACTATCGCTGATTGTACTGGAAACCGACACCACACCTTGCTTCACGGATCCGGATTCATCCCATTAAGGAGGTTAGCGGATCCTACTGCTCCATCAGCGACACCTTCGACAGCTTTCCTTGGGATCTTGACCCATCTGGAAACAGTAAAACGACGTGTTCGTTTCAAGATCGTACCGGTTCGTGTTGGAGTTGGCAAAACTTGGGTCGACACTTTCGGTTTCCTTGATACCGGAAGCGACACCACGCTGATTCGGAGCGACTTAGTAAGAAAGTTGGGACTCGTTGGGCCATCAAAACGCATCAACGTCGTCTCGTATGACGGAGCCATGTCTAACGTTACGGCTTCCGTAGTAAACTTCACCCTAACGTCTCGTGATGGTAGCAGCCAGTTTGAAGTCAAACACGCTTACGCCGTCGACAATTTGAAGGTGACGCCGAATTCGCCGATCGACCCTCGACAGTTGGAGTCATGGAAACACCTATGTGGTATTGACCTCCCAACCGTGCAAGAAGAGGACGTGACCGTGCTGATAGAAATCGACGTCGCAGAGGCCCACGATCATGTATCTTCCATCAAGCCGCCGGCTGGAACGAATGGGCCCATCGCCTTCAAGACGCCGTTTGGTTGGTGTCTGGGTGGACAAACAGGTCCACCGCAAGACGGACGCCCGTTCATCGCTCATCTGGCCATCGAGGAACGTTCCGAAGACCTAAACGAGCTGGTGAAGAAGTTTTGGCAACTTGAGGCCAACGAAGTAGAGATAGAACCACCCGTTCTATCTGAGGAAGACTTACGTGGAAAACGCATCCTAGAGTCTTCAGTAAAACGTATCGGTAACCAGTACCAAGTCGGCTTAATGTGGAAAGCCGACGAAGTAGATCTCCCAAACAATCGGGCAGCTGCATTGAAGAGGCTCTACGCTCTCGAACGACGTTTTCATCGGGACGAAGAGTTTGCTCATAAGTACGATGCAGTAGTCAAGGAGTACATCGGGTTAAAACACGCCCGGCTCCTAACGACCCAAGAAGCCCAGACGGAGACAACAAAGACGTGGTACCTGCCACACCACGGGGTCGTGAGCCCTTCCAGCTCATCGACCAAAGTTCGTGTCGTATTCGATGGAGCTGCTGAGTGTGGTGGCACATCGATAAACCAAAACTTGCTCCGAGGACCTAACTTACTCGTTAGCCTGCTTGGTGTGCTCACCCGTTTCCGCCGTAACCTTGTACCAGTCGGAGCGGACATTGAGAAAATATTCCACCAAGTCCCGGAAGCAGACCAGGCAGCCTTCCGATTTCTCTACCGGACGCCTGGCAGTAATTCAGCTCCGTTAACGTACCAGATGACGGTACACGTATTTGGAGCTATATCATCCCCGACGAGCTGCATCTTCGCCCTTAACAGGACGGCCGACGACTACCGCAGCCAGTTTGCAGACGTAGCCGATAGCGTTCGACGTAATTTCTACGTCGACAATTATCTAGACTCCTTCGAGTCCGAAGACGAGGTCATCAAACGGTCCCGCGAAATGAAGTCCCTTCTCCAGTTAGGGGGCTTCAATTTGACCAAATGGACGTGGTCATCGAGAACGGTGATAGCGGCGTTACGAGAGTTTGGCCTCGCGTCACCAACTCTAAATCTGGACTTGGAGAAACTTCCCGTCGAAAGAACGCTGGGAGTAATGTGGGACAGCGAACGAGATATGCTGTCGTTCAAGATTCGGAAGCCGCCAAGCAACGTGACACTCACGAAGCGAGCCTTCCTAAGCATCATCTCTAGCGTTTACGACCCGTTGGGGCTAGTTGCACCAGTTATCTTCGTGATGAAGTCTTTACTCCAAGACATCTGGACTAATGAAGAACGGATCGGTTGGGATGACGTCGTACCGGAAACATTGAGTCAACGTTTCTATGGCTGGTACGATCATCTGGAAAATTTGGAGTCGCTCTCAGTACCGAGATGCTTCCGTCTCAAACGAGGACGATGGACTCAACAGTGCCTCCACGTCTTCACGGATGCAAGCTCCAAAGGATTCGGAGCAGTAGCCTACTTCCGCACTGTATTTGAAGACCATTCCGTCAACGTGTCATTCGTCATGTCGAAAACGCACGTTACACCGGTAAAAGGTCTCACGATTCCCCGTTTGGAGTTACAGGCGGCAGTAGAAGGCCTCAACCTTGCTCTCACGATTTGTCGTGAACTAGAAATTGATTTGAGGCAAGTAACCTTCCACACAGACTCGCAAACAGTGCTGCGGTGGATCCACTCGAAGACGTGCCGATTTGAAGTCTTCGTCAACAACCGCATCGGAAAGATACTCCGAAACACGGCTCGTCGACAATGGCGTCATGTTGCCGGAGATTTAAACCCTGCAGACCTTTGTAGTAGGGGTATCGACCCAAGAGACGTCGACGAATTGGCCTATTTCCACCAAGGACCTGCGTTCCTGAACCTAGACTCTTCAGAGTGGTACACTTGGGAAGAGATTACGGAGCCTGAGGAACGAGACGTAAACGTGATTCGCGTCTTGGCAGTCAAAACGGAAGATGAGAACCATGTCATCGACCGATGCGTCACACGTTTTTCCAGCTTGGTGAAACTTCAACGAGTACTGGCCTGGAGTAAAAGATTTGCCGACAACGCTAGAGCAAAAATTCGTGATGAAAAACCCATGGTCGGAGAGCTGACAGTAGAAGAAATGGTAACATCGCTGACAAAATGCATCGTACGAGCGCAAGAATTGGCCTTTGCTGAGGAAGTCCATGCCCTTCGCAAGAATCTGGAATTACCACTCAGATCAAAACTTCGCACCTTCCAGCCCTTCTTGGATGAAGCTGGACAGATGCGAATTGGCGGACGTATACTTCGCGCGCCGATCGACTATGCAGCCAAGCACCCCATACTTCTACCAGCATCTCAACTTTTAACGAAAAGGATAATCTGGGATCACCACGTTAGACACATGCACGTCAAGACCGAAAGATTACTGACAGACGTACGTTCAAGCTTTTGGATACTCTCCGGACGCAAAGTGGTAAAATCTGTCATCAACAACTGCTGGCCTTGCAAGCGGACGTCGGCGAAACCTAACCCTCCGTTGATGGCTTCACTACCAATACATCGTTTAACACCCCATCTGCCTCCGTTCACGTACACAGGGATCGACTACTTTGGTCCTTTAACGGTTAGAGTTGGTGGAAGAGGACGAAGGCATGAAAAACGTTGGGTCAGCCTATTCACGTGTTTCACCACCCGAGCAGTTCACCTGGAAGTGGCCAACGGGCTCAGTATGGAGGAGTTCTTATTTTGCTTCTCCCGTTTTGTTAGCCTACGTGGAAAAACGAAGGTCGTTTACAGCGACAATGGAACTAACTTTGTTGCCGCCGAGCAGGAGTTACGGCAAGCGTTGGAAGAACTCATCAGTAAACACGAAGAGCTCCAGACGTTAATGGCTTGCCAACAAATTGAGTGGCACTTTTCTCCTCCCCATGGACCTCACTTTGGTGGCGTTTGGGAAAGAATCGTACAGTCTTGCAAACGGGCAATGAAAACAAGCATTGGTAATTGCGTAGTTACGGACCAAGTGCTACGAACCGTAATCGCTGAAGTGGCAGCCTTGTTAAACGCCCGGCCGTTAACTCATCTGAGTATGGATCCAGAAGACCCGGATCCATTAACGCCCAATCACTTCCTACACGGTGGAGCTCGTCCATACGTGCCCCTGCAATTGGCCGACGTGGAAGACCTGAAAGTAACCAACAAGCAGTTCCAGCAAAGTCAAGCCATCCTTCAGCACTTTTGGAACAGATGGCTACGTGAATACGTTCCCCACTTAACTGAGAGAAGAAAGTGGCAAGAAAATAGGCCTAACGTCACCGTAGGGGATCTAGTACTTGTAATCGAACCCAATACTTTGCGTGGGCAGTGGCCGTTGGGTAAAGTGTTGGAACTTATTCCCAGTGCAACGGATAATGTTGTTCGAGTGGTAAAATTACAACTTACCAATCATCCAAAACCATGTATTCGGCCGGTGGCCAAATTATGTATCATGGTCCCAGCCAACGAACAAGAAGTTTACGCAAAAGAAAAAAAAATGGAACTTTCAACAGCGTAAAACCTCAACTTCAGTATCGTAAAATGTAAATATTGAATGTATTGGAGCCACAATTAGTAGCTCCCCTTGTAAAAACAAATCGTAAATGTAACAAGTAAAATCACCATGACAACACACAATGTAAACAACGTAGGAAAATCGCAACTTAAACTCTGGTGGACAAGTCACTAAGCTCAACGCCACCTATATTCAAGTTCAAATATAGGGCAAAGGACAAAAGTCAGGTCGGTTGCTGTTTAGTAACACAGGAAACTGTTTAACCTATTACACTAGCAGACGGCATTCAGTCGACCTAACCTCGTCAAAGCGTGAAGTGATCCTGTGCGACTCCTACGTTTAACGTTCAACATGGCAGAATATCCGCCTCCATCGCCGGCATCCGTAAAAGAAAAGCTAAAGGTGAGCCGGGAGATGGAACAGGAGTGTGCGGCCAATCTTCTAGAGACAATAGAAAAGCTCGAAAGGGCGAAAAAGGAGGCCGTCGACAAGGTTTATGGTTACCAGCGGGCAATCATAAACCTTGACAAAGAGATCAAGCAACTGTCCGACGATCTCGTGAACGTCCATGTTCATTTCAGGAGCGAAAGAGAGACCCTGATGAGTGGGTACGTCGGGTCTCTCTTGCACAAGGAACGGGAAAGGGCGGCCGGTGCTCAGTTACCCACCCCGGCCGCAAATCCAGCCCGTCCAACGTACGTCGTCCCTCTACACACGCCGGTGATCCTTTGTTTCCTGAAGTCTCACGTGTTGGGACCAACCCCCTGCCGGAAGAAGACTACGGAGTGTGAGGAGTTCATGCTCCTCACAAACAAGGACAAATTAGAGCTCCTGTTTGCCCAGCGACGGTGTTTTGGTTGTTTCGTCCCAACCGCCGTCACCGGACACACAAAGACCGCAGACTGCCCCCATCCCCGACGTTGCACGTTATGCAACACAGACGACCACCATCAGGTATTATGTGCACCAAAAAAGGCGTACACAAACCTGTCATCGCACTAGGATGGGCCATCTCCAGCTGCTAGAAGACCTTGTTTTCACATTGTATTCATTTATTTCCTGTTTTTTTGTGTGACGTCAGAAGTGTCGTTGTGAATTTTGTTCTTGCACCTGTTGTAACGGTGGGTCCCGCTGTCAACAACGGTGCTGCCCTCGCGGGCAGGGCTGTAGGGGGCACGGGCCTGCCTAGAATCGCGTGCCCATTTTTTGTTTTCCTTTTACCCCTTTCTATGGGAAAGGGGTAGTAGTAATTCAGTATTCGTATTGTAAGCCACCCAGACAAGTTGTCTTGTTTTGGTCTCTCTTTGTCCAGTTTTTGTTTAAAGTCTCGACTCAGTTTTTCTCCCTGTTTTTTCTCTCTTCAAATCAAGCGTGTGGACTTTCGTTTCCCTGAAATAAAGAAATTTTCGTTTTCTTTATATCACCTCGTCCATCATTACGTTTCACCCTCATCTCTCATCCCTCTCATCTCTCTCTGTTGCTACTTTTGCACGAGAGTCAGAAACATTCCCTGTGATTCATCCAAAAACGCCTAGGTGGATATAAAAGTTTTGATGCCAACAGCATCCCGTTTTCCCAAATGGTCACCCATCTAGGTACTAACGGAAACCGACGTAGCTTAAGTTCCTGGAGCTGACGAAACAAGGTTTGTTCTACGTGGTATGGCCGTTGACAATTCAGTTCCAAAATAAAATGAATACACTCCAGTAATGTCCATTAAAACCAGCACAAGTACAATTGATTTATATAGTTAAGGATATTAGACTGGTAACCATCGCGTTCGGTCAACCACAAAAATGCAAACAAATAAAATTCACTTTCTTTAAAGAGGTCACTTTTCTCATGGAAATGCACCATTCTTTTTGTATTTCGTTTAAAAATACCTTTAGTTTATAGAAGATGAAATTAAAAAACTGACCACTAGGTGGCGTTTTAGAAAATACTAGAATTTACCGCGAGATGGTTCGTACTTCCCTGTGATTCATCCAAAAACGGCTAGGTGGATATAAAAGTTTTGATGCCAACAGCATCCCGTATTCCCAAGCGGTCACCCATCTAGGTACTAACGGAACCCGACGTAGCTTAACTTCCTGGAGCTGACGAGACAAGGTTTGTTCTACGTGCGTACAACAGACTTTTTTGGTGCTGGTTGGGACTGCTGAAATGGAACAGTGGTGGGTGGGGTTAAAGGCGGAGCTACAAAAATAGCGCTACACTAATTAGTAAAAAAATTACTTTTCTAACTAACTAACTTTTCTTAAATAAATAGTTCATTTAGTAGTATCCTTCTGATTTATTACAATTTTTAAAATGCATTTTATAAGTATAAACTGAGGCTGTCCCACATCACCCACCCTTTTGTCCCAATTCACCCAACACCACAGGCTCCTCCCCCAAATTTTTCAAAACTTTAAAATTCTGTAGACGGTACACAATTTCATCTAAAAATCTGAAAAAAATCATGGCGGTAAAGGAAAAAGCAGGCAATATATTGACACAATAAAAAAGAAAATCGAGTAATTTGTGTCGAAGATATGGCCGAAAAACAACGTGTCCCAACACACCCCAGTCTCCCCTAATTGACATTTTGGGAAAATTTACAATAAACAAAAATAAACAAATATTTGACCAATTCTGGTAGAAATACAAACAAGGAAAACAAAATGATACTAAAATATAAAGCATAACTAAAAGAAAAGGAAGGTTGAGGACTTATCTAGGGTAACGAAGGGTTTTCCATAGGCTCTCTACTTCTTGTTGACTTGGGAACCTTGATGTGTTCTTGCCTTCCAGGTGATGAAGAGGTATGCAGCCAGAAGAGTAAATGTTACCAGAGATTGACTTTCGGCCCAAAATGGCCACGAATCAAATCTTCATTTGTCGAACTTCAGCCCATTCGACGCACAGTTCCCTCCAACCAGCTCCAAACGGTGAGGCGAGCAGGACACTGGAACATCAGATGCTCATCGGTTTCAGGGTGTGGGTGGCCGATGGGGCATAACACGTCCTTGGTGGGATCCAACCGATGGCATCTGGTCCTGGTAGGAAGACGTTGCTGGTTGAACAGGAACATGGTCTCTTTGATGTTGCTTGGGTTTCCCAAGCGGTCAACCCTCTAGGTACTTTTTTTACATTGCATTATTTGTTTATATTTTCTTAATTATCTTAAAAACCATAAATTAAAATTTGGATTATTTTCCATTTGTTTTTCTTCTAATTTTAAAGAGGTAATAAATTCATTCATAAAATTTTCCTTTTTCTTTTTTTCCACACGATAATGCTTAGGTTTGCTGCTAAAAAATTGCTTTATTTTGCTTTTGTATTATAGTTTTTGGGAAATCTAATAAATATAGGTGTTAAAACACCTATATTTATTAGATTTCCCTTTTGGATTTGGGTAAAATTTCTTTTCGTATATTCTTAAAATGCGTCTTTGAATGTATTTAACTGCTGGTTTAGTTACTTTACATTGAAATAAGTGTTGTATTGTTTCTATTTCTTCACATCGGTCACAGGTAGATAATTTTATTTGATTACATTTAATTAATCTATCTTTGGTTGGGAGTAAATTATGGATTTGCATAAAAAGATATTCTTTTTGCAAAGGTGTTAAAAATTTTTGTGTTAGTGCTTTAAAACCTGGTCTAAAATTTGTATTTGGATTTTTTGTAATTATCATAGGTTTTTTTTAACTTCATTGACTAGTATATGGTATATTTCTTTGGTTTTAATTTCCTGGGTTAATATTGTTTTTTTGTCCTATTTTGTGAATATCTTCCACAACATTTTTTAAAAATAAAGGAGGTTTATCACAGCTAGGTCCAGGTGTAATGTCTATAATTTTTCTCAGTTTAAATCCTAACCAGTAACTAAGCATTTTCCCATTTTCGCTTTTGGGATTTTTCATTAAGTGAACAATCAGGTTTTCTAAAAAGAGGGAACGATATTTCATTTGAACATTGCTTATGTTTAATCCTCCTTCATCGACTGCAAGGTAAAGCTCGTCTTTTGCTAATCTTTCTAATTTGTACTGCCAAATAAAATTTGGTCCTATTTACTGGATCTTCTCCGTGTGCCCCCTAGGTATAGGTAAAATTTTTGCCAGATGAAAGGATTTTGGAGAAATAAAAGTGTTAAAAAAGATTGCTTTTTGTTAACAGCCTGTTGAAAATGTTATGTAAAATTTGTTTTATTTTTCCTAATACCAATTTACAGTTCTGTATTATTGTTGTTTCAATGTCTCGGTACCAAATGATTCCTAACATTTTTACCGGTTCTGCAGCTTTTCTCATGTTACTGGTTTTTCACAATTCTTCCCCCATGCTCCTAATTCTAACATATTTGACTTATTTTTATTTATTTTTGAATTTGTTGCCTCCTAAAATTCCGTAACACATTCTTTTAGTTCTTTCAGTTCATCATGGTGGTTAATAAAAATCGTTACATCATCTACGGAAGCGGTTTTTTGATGACTAGATTTGGCAATATACACGGGTTTTACGTTAGCTTTGAGATGTTTTAAAAAAGGTTCAATAAGAATTATATACAAATGCATTGCTAAAGGACATCTCTGCCTTACCCCTCTTTTTAGTTAAATTTTTTCTCCAAATTTCGCATTCACAAATGCTATACTTCTTGAATTTTCGTATAAAATTTTTATATATTTAATAAATAAATCTTGAAAACCCATATTCTTCATAGCTTCATATAAAAAAAATTCTGTCTACCATATCGTAAGCCTTCTCAAAGTCCAAACTTACTATTGTTGCTGCACTTGGCTTATGGTTACTTACAACCAGTTTGGTGTTTTTTCTAGAGGTTGGTATTTTCATCTGAAAACCATTCAATTATATTTCTGTATGTTGTTAGGTTCTGGGTTATATTTCTATTGTTTATTCAACCGGTTTGTTCATGACTTATTACTTGCGGTAAAATATTTTTTAGCCTTGAAAAATTGTTGCTAAAATTGTCTTTGAAAAATTTTTGCTAAAATTTTATAGTCACGATCATTTCCACAACAAGTCTTTCCCGTTTTGCTTTTAATAATTCGAAAACCGGTTTTTCCCATTCTATTTGACGTATATTCCCATATTGCTCAAAGGCTGTGTGGGTGTATTTAAAGTCCAATTCATCTGGAACATTTTTTCCCTCTGCCACAATAACTTTGACTTCCTGCCATTATAACCGGGATTAGGTATTTTTTCCCTAGTTTTTCGAACTCTATTCCTTTGGAATGTTGCTGAAAGAAAGTTTCTAACAAATCTTGGTTTTTGAATTTTGCAACAATTTGCTTTGTATGGTAGAGTAAATCAATGACCGTTAGTTGATCCTCCACTATTCCAAGTCTCATTAACCATCTATGTATTTCAATTTCCATAGGAACAAAGTCCACCTCCTTGAAACAAGAAAAAAGGTTCTCTCCTGTTTAATTTCCATTATTGATATATTTATGATTTGTGCGTGTGTGTGTATATATTTTTTTAAATTTTTTTGTTATGTATTTTGTGCAGGTAGATGAGTTTTAGAATATCTGATGAGTATAAAGTAAGAAAGAATTTGAATTGTGAGGAATGAAAGAGGAAAGAAATTTACAAATGTACAAGTATTTTTTTTTTTTAAGTTTAAGAAAGTGTATAGTCGAAATAGAAAGCAAGTGGAATTTGATAATTATGAATATGATTAAAAGGTGCTTGTGTTTGAACAAGAGAAAAAAAGGAACAAAAATGAAATACAAAAAAAAATTTTACTATTTTTACTGAAAAAGCAAAAACAATATACTTGAGAAAAGAAGTAAGTGAGATTGTAATAAATCTCTATGAAAAAATGTGAAGAAGCTTTTTTTTAGGTGGCATTTAAGAAAATACTAAAATTCGCCGCAAAGATGGTCATTACTAACCTGTGATTCACCCAATAACGACTTTGTGGCTATAAAAAGTTTGATGTCAACAGCCTCCCGTATTCCCAAGCAGTCAGCCCTCTAGGTACTTTTTTTTTACTAGATTACGTCCTTGAATGTTTCTATTTTTTACACAAGGAGGCCTTTTGGAATGTATACAAAATGTTAAGTTTCAAACCATTTTATATAACCTGAGTATTTTCTCAATTTATTCTCTAAGACTTTTATTGAATTCATAAAATGATATGTGAAATTCCCTAGTAGAACAAGATATCTTTAAGATATATATATGTCTACCCGATGTATTTAGTTCTCTAAGATATCTATTGTATATCAAAACGTCATATCAATTTTATATGTCTTTATAGATATCTACCAGCTAACTGCTAGATATATTATGAGATATTCAATACCTTTGTATTGTTGTTGTATTGTTGAAGTTCCCAAAATATTACCTATAATAGATAACTGGCTTTACGTAGTGGCAGAAAATTGGATAGAGGAAGACATTCTCTATTTGCCGAATGATAGTTATTCAGCTGCACATCAAATCCAAATTTTGTAGTGTGGCGTTCCACCTGATGAGGAAACATGGCAGAGATACGAGGATTTCCAAATAATTGGAACTTTTGGTAATTTGCGTTACTACTTCATTTTGTATGTTTAATGTAACAATATTGCTTCCTTTTTAAAGACACGTATGAAGAAGCAAGAACAAGTCTTCCCCGTGTTGAAACTGGCCTGCCCATTCTTAATCAAGAAAACTCAGGCAGAGGAAAACGAGTAACTAAAAGGAAAAAAACTAAATATACCTGGACAATCAACAACAGAAATAGACAGCGAGGAAGAGTCTCTCAGCCCACCTAAAAAATCAGCACCCAGCAAAGGAAAGACGATTAAGAAAGCCTCCCATACAAACTCTGTCAAAGGAATGGCCACTTCTACTTTGCTTCCAATACCTCCTAGAGCCTTGTTGGTTTCTAAACATTCCAGCAATGCTTCAACGTCAACTAAAAAGGATAATTGATTTTGAACTTTTAACAAACCTATAAACCAAGTCTTATTGTCATTTCGTTTAGTCATTGCTGCTGCTTCTACTAGTAAGAGAGGTTCCTCCAGTTCTGATAAACGTTTGTCTTCTAATGCTGTGGTCCTTTCGTCAAATTCGTCTCGTAATTATAATATTTAATACACTGTTGCATAACATTCATGCAACGCAATTTTTCATTAAGTTGAAAAATTTTCGTTACCTCATAGCGATATGTCAAGTCTGGAAGCGTTAATAGTGCGTTCCAATGCCGAAGTTCTGTCATTGAATGCGCCTGGTAATTATGCTGCTTATTTCGTTATTTTGGTACAGTTACTGTGGTCTCGTCTAGTATATCGTTTATTTTTGTTTCACGTTTCTTTTCGGACAAATGTGCCGGTCACTCTTGCGGTAATTACCTAACTTATTCTATAATTATAGAAGATACATCGTCTCCTGTGCATATGCCAAGTCAACAATCGTTTCAACCTGGTAATAATGATATTATTTACTTCTTAATTTTTGGTTCAGTTACTGTTGTCTTGTCTATTATATCGTGTTTTTGTTCGCCGTTACTATTCGGATTAAATGTGCAGTGCACTCCTTCTATAATTACCTTACTCTCCTTATTCTATAATTACAGAAGATTCGTCGTCTCCTGTGGATATGCAAATTCAACAGTCGATTCAGTCTGGTAATGTTAATTCTAGTTTAATGAAACCTTTTTTTTCAAAATATTCTTGTGCATTGAAAAGGTAATTCCGACGACTCATATGGAACCAACCAGTTCGGTAATCATAAAAAATACCTTTCTTTCATCAACCTCTTTTTCAATACTGTTTTACATATTTTTCTTTATTTTGTTTATTGTTAACATATCAGAAAATATGCATCCGCAATTTAATTACAATGGTGGTCATTACAACTGGGGAATGCAGCAGCCGTACTGGAACTATAATTCACATTTAATGAATTCTTCTTATCAAACACCATCAACTGTCCCTGAATTTCCGAGCCAGCAAAATATTGGAGCAATAACAAGCTATAGGCCAAATGAATCACATCATCTGCAACTTCGTAACTAATCAGAATATTTTCATTTTAAACGTATAATCCTTAACCATATTTTTTTAGATGCTGAAAGTAGTTCCGGCCCTTCTACATCCCGAGATTCTTCGTCTTATTATACTACGGATTCTCCATCGTCTCTTCCCATTCCAAAGAAAGTCAATCACGACAAAGAGAAATACTTCTCTGACCTTGCCAAGATTAATGAAAAGTTGTCTATGATCGATAAAAAAATTAATCCAGTTAACGAATGCATTGAGGAAATAGATGAAGGCATTGCTTCTCTTCCATTAAAAAACTTAGTATTGGAAGCATTCGAAAAAATTCTTAAAAAAGATGAAAATCTGAAGAAGCTAGTAAGTTTTCAATAATTTATATATTTCATTTAGTATGTTAAACTCCTCTTTCATTCACGAATAGATAGTCCGAAAAATCCGTCTTTCAGGAAAAAAGAATTCCAAAAATTCTGAAGGCGACTATGTGTACAAAGAGCGTGGAGAACAGTATTTGAAGATTCACTCTCTAAGGATGTAAATTGGCTTGGGAGACGTGATAAGAGAGTAAACGGCGGAATGGGAAAAAAAGGAATCCACTCTTGTCGTATAACGGAATTAGTAAGAGGTAACCATTTTACATAGAGAAGAGATATAAGTAAAGAGTAAAATAAGTAGTTAAATAAAAATATTTTATATTTAGTTAGAATCATCTCCAATTCAAAGTTTAAAGATCTGGAAAAAGAAGTGTTCGTCGCTGAAACCAAATCGTATCTTCATAATGCAAAAGGGCGTTTTGTGGCAGAACAAGCGAAACTTGCGGCGGAAGACAACAGCAGCGATTCTAATTAATAATAAGACTTGAATGTCTTCCTGTCACAGTTTGTAACTTGTGTTTCTTTGCCAATTGTAATTCGGATTTTAAAAATAAACTGTCTTTAAAAAATGTATTCTTTTTTTTGTATTTACTATTTATTTTAGAGCGATAAGTTCCCTATACAGTTATGTAGAAAGTGGCTTTTAGGATATTCGTAAGATATATAAACAAGATATCTCCACCCCATGACATTTAGCTAGTACAAAGCTAGTACAAAGATAGTAGTAAGATATCTAAGATGTATTTGCCATAGATGTATCGCTATCTTTAAGATTGTGTGAAGATATCTTGTTCTACTAGGGTTTGGTTTGTTTTTCTTCCATAGAATTAAACTAAGATTAGCTGCTAAAAATATTGCTTGATTTTGACTTCTCATAGGTTTTTCAGGGAAGTCAAAATAGATAAATTTGTTGTTTAGGTGGGATGAAAGTGTTATTATATATTGCTGCAATTTTTCTTGTGACTACTTTTACTGATGGTTTTGTTATTTTACAATTTAAAAAATGATCTATATTTTCCTGTTCGTCGCACTGATCACATTTTTGGTTAATTTTAAATTAATCTTGCTTGCATTTTATCAATCTGTCCTGTCCTGTTGGGAGAACGTTGTGGATTTGTAAAAACAAGTGTTCTTTCAATTGTGGAGATAAAAATTTTTTCGTTATTGCTTTAAATCCAGGTTTAAAATCTATATTTAGATATTTAAAATGATTTTTGGATTTTTTTTTCTTCGCTTATTAGGCTACTATAAATTTATTTGGCCGTAATATTCTGGTTTAAGTTTTTTGTTCCGTTTCTTCACTTATTTAAAAAAAAATGGGATTTTTCTTTGTTTACCCTTGAATTTGTGGCATTCTTGAAGACTTCAATGCATCGTTCGAGTTGTAAAAGTTTCTTTTACTCCGTGTATTTTCAGTGGGTTTCCAAAAAACTCCAAATAACATGGTACAAGCATGCGGTATTTATACTAAAACAAGACACAAATCTCAAGGTAAAAAAGGTGGGATTACAATCACTTTTATTTGTTATATGCTTGAGGGGTGTAGAAGGCGAGACTTCCTTTTGTTAGCCTTTGGGCTCGTTACACAGTTTTGTTAGTTCCTTCGGGTTCTTAATAAAAATTGAAATGTGGTCTACGAAAGCACTACCTTGGTGACTTGCCTGGGCTATTTTTATTGGTTCAATTTCTTTTTGACTATTCTAAGAAAGAGCTTAATAAAAACAGTATATAAATACATTGCCAATGGACACCCTTTGCTTATTCCTCTTGTTCGGGAAATTTCTTCTCCAAATACTTTGTTGATAAAAACTTTACTAGAGGAAGTTTCGTATAAAATTTTTATATAATTTATAAAGATGTTACGGAAACCAAATTTGAATAGTACTTCATATAAAAAGGTTCTATCTACCATGTCGTAGGCTTTTTCGAAATCGAGACTTACAATTCCTGCTCTTTTTGTTCTGTTTCTATATAAAAAGTCCCTCTTACACTGTCATGCTGCTCTTGTGTTGAAAAATATTCAGTAATATTTCTAAATGTTACTAAATACTAAAAGTTATATCTGTAACGAGCCCAAAGACTACCCAAGGGAAGCTCCGCCTCTTACATTCCTCAAGCATTTAACAAGTAAAAGTGAATGTAATCCCTCCCATTTTACCTTGATATATTGTAGCCAAATGACAGCGCCAGTTTGAAGACATTCTCCAACAAGCTTCATGGAGCAGTCTCCGCCCTGTCAAACACTGGACTTGCGAGCGAGCTAGAATCGCTGGGCAACCTAATGCACGTCGTCGCCAAGTTGCCGAAGACCTTGCGGGAAAGATGGGGAGGAAAAGTGATGAAGATGCACCCTGCTACCTTCAATAGTCGATCTGGACGACTGGTTAACCCTCCAGTCGAAGGGTTCAGAATTCGCAAAACTTATGGCTGGTCCTCCAGCGCTTCTACCACCACCAGTTGTGCCCAAGAAGAATGGGAAGGGATATCCAACTCCTTATGTTTCTACCATCAATCACGTCACCACCTCAACGTCTGAAACAACTTGCTGCAAACAAAAGGGGGAGGTTTGCGCGTGAACCCCCCAATACAACCTCGTTTAGCCAAACAAGACGCAGCCCAACATGCTTTGTTTGCAAAGAGCCAATCCACAGAATTGGAGAGTGCAACACTTTCAAGCAGATGTCTCCAACGCAAAGAGCAGAGACAGTCTTCAAAGCAGGCAGGTGTCTCCGATGCCTTACGGGCAAACACATCAGTCGACTCTGCAGACAGAAATCGATTCGATGTACGGTCGAAGGATGCAAGTATCCGGGGCACTTGACGTTACTTCATGGTTCCGAGTTTTCGACAAGAACCAATGCAAGCATCTCCAGTGACTACAAGACTACATCAGAATCGAAACCACCGCGTCGAGTAACTTTCGACAACAAAGTCGGCGAAGCCTTCCTTGGTGCCGTATCACGCACTGGGTTAAACACACCACGCCAAGTGCTTTTCAAAATTGCTCCTGTTCCTCTACAACAGGGGGAGTAGGTCTTCGATACCTTTGGATATTTAGAAAGTGGAAGCGACTCCTTAATCCGAAGTGATGTGGCCAGAACTCAACTAGGTTTATCAGGGCAAACAACGAAGATCAACGTGACCTCTTACGACGGGGGGGGGGGTTTACTCCAGTCAATGCTCACATCGTGGACTTCGTCATCAGTTTGCTAGACGGGTCGACGTCGTTCCAAACAAGAAGGGCGTATGCAGTAGATAATCTACAAGTTGCTCAAAATCCAACCTTCTCGAGCGTACAATCTAAGGCGTTCTCACACCTGCAAGGCCTGAAGCTCCCGGAAGTCCAATCCGACCAAGTAACGGTTCTAATTGGTCTCGATGTAGCAGACGCTCACGAACACAGTGAATCGCGTAAACCAATGGATGGGTTGACTGGACCGGTGGCTTTCAACCCGCCGTTTGGATGGTGCCTAGGAGGCAAAGTAAGCCCGCACAGCGAACATGAGCAAACAAGCCATTATGTAGCTCACATCGCATCATAGGAAGAGGAAAGGAGCCTTTCCGAACTTGTCGAGCGTTTTTGGAGGCTGGAGGCGAAGGACGCTTTACAGCCTCCCCCACTCATGTCAGCAGACGACCGCCGGGGAGAGGAGATTCTGAAGAGGACCACCAGATACATCAAGAATCACCATCAAGTCGGTCTGATGTGGAAGGTCGACAATCCAGATTTACCAGACAACCGCAGTATGGCGCTAAGCCGCCCGTTTCAAATCGAACGGCGTTTCAGGAGAGACCCCAGTTACCCTAAACAATACGACGGCGTCATTCAAGAATACAACCTTGGTCATGCTCGTCTCTTGTCCACTGAAGAAGCCAAAAGGAGAACACCAAAGACAAACTACATGCCTCATCATGGTGTTCAAAGTTCGACGAGTTCGACGACAAAGACAAGAGTGGTCTTCGACTGTTCAGCAGAATGTGAAGGTACTTCCCTGAACAAAAATCTTTTTCGCGGCCCGAACTACCTCCTAAATCTACTTGGAATGCTTGCGCTTTCGCAAGCACCAAATTCCCATCAGTAGCGACATCGAGAAGATGTATCATCAAGTTTTAGTTCCAGAGGAGGATCAAGATGCCTTTCGATTTTTGTACCGGTCGCCGGATATCACGTCGCCACCGCTCACCTACGGAATGACAGTCCATGTCTTTGGAGCCGTCTCTTCGCCGTCAACTTGTTTGTTTGCCCTAAACAAAACAGCCGAAGACAACAAACCGAAATTTCCAGACGCAGCTGCCAGCGTGAGAACAAGTTTCTACGTCGACAACTATCTGGATTCGTTCAAGTCGGAAAAAGAGGCAATCAAACGGGCCCGCCAGCTAAAGGAACTGTTGCAGCTGGGGGGTTTTAACCTCACCAAGTGGTGGTCGTCGTCAAGACAGGTCCTAGCAGCGCTCAAACCATTAGGCTTGAGATATTTGCAAATTATTCAAAATCAAACAAATCAGAACAACAGCATACCACCCCCAAACAGACGGATTAGTAGAACGATTTAACAGAACCCTATGTGACATGCTAGCTTGCTACGTAACGGACGAACCAGAAAATTGGGACAAATATCTACCATTTGTCACCTTTGCTTACAACACAGCGAAGCAATCAACACTGCAGCAAAACCCATTCTTTCTATTCTTCGGGGGAAACCGGTGCTCCCAAACGACATCAAAATAGATAGACGGTACGAAACATACGAAGACACCAGTGTAATGTACTCACATCAATGGAAGAAGGCTCAGCAACTAGCGAAGGAACACCTATTTCGGGCGCAGACAAAAATAAAAAAGATATTACGACAAAGGAACAAAAGCAATCAAATACAACATCGGTGACTTTGTGCTACTGAAAGCCCCACCAACTGCCGGAAAATTCATCAAACAGGTGGAATGGGCCATTCAAAATAATCAGAAATTTCTCAGATCTCACTTACGAGATGTTAGCCAAACGGAAACGATCCATTCAGCAAGAAGTTAAATTCGTGCTAAACACTCCTCTCGAAGACTCAGGCAAACGCCTTTACAGCATTTCGTACGCCTGGGGACCAATCAGAATGGGATATCCACAATCAGTCAGAATCGGAGAGAAAGACCGGTTCGTGAATTACAACGCAACGATATACATAATATACAAACCAGAAGAAAGCAACCAGGTAACCTCACACTTTCGTCTCAAAAACGATTATCCACTTCCACAAGGATCAGAATTCGAATACATCGTTGACCAAACAATCAGAGTACAGAACGGTGATATATGTATCACAGAAGGAGAAGCAGCCAGATTGATCGTGGCCAAATGTTCAGAATATTCTACAAGATGGATCCTAGATCAACAAAATTATCAATTAATTTCACAGGAATCAAACCTCGGTATTACACTCGGAAACCAACAAACAATCATACTAACAGAGTGCAGAGAGGACAAAAACAGCGTAACACAAAAATGGATCTTCGAAACTGTAAACACCAATCCAGACATCTTAGAAAATTTCCCGGACACAACTTTGGCAGAAATGCAGGAAATTCAGCAAGAACAACGAAAGGCAACCACAACCACGATTAATTCGCCACTATTCGGAGGAATTTAAAAAAACTAATCACGGTAGCGGAAATATAATCTGGGACATGATTGCCTGGGGACTATTGAAGAATGGAAAAGCACCGAATGAAAAATGTTTAACACACCACGGAGTAAACAAACAGATGACACTAGAAGAATGCGACGCGGATTGGACCAAATGTCAAGAAGAACTAAGAACACTGGTAACCAGTAACGACCCATTGGTGCGATCACAAACTACAGTTGCTAACTGCAGCAGAACAACAGAACGAGGACAAGCTTTCGAATACACATCTGATTTTACCATCAGACCTTTTAATACAAACACATGTATCAAAGCCAATACGACAATGTTAGTGCTCCAGGAATGCGCTAAAACCAGTTCAATTTGGGGCACATTCGAACACACAGGACAGCTCATGGCAACAGATAGAACGGGGTTACATTCACCTTCATCGGACAGAAAGTGTCTCACTCAGAGAGTAGGACAAGTGAGCCTGGGGCATTGTCACGGCTCCAGCAAAAAACAACATTTTAGCTTCGAATATCGGAACCCACACCAGCCAAAAACGCTTTGAGCGGCAGCCATCATTGCATTACACACTCAACACCCATTGGACGGGAAAAACCTCCCATACATTCCACCACTAATGAAAAGAGAAGCCAACAACCAATCAGAAAGGAATGAAACATTGACTCCGCCCACTGTCACGCCCACAACAGAAAAATCCATAACAACGACAAGCGCTACAACAACTACGAAGCCCACAATAAAAACCACATTGGCAACAACGGCAAAAACAACGGTAAAAACTACGACTACAATTAGGCCAGTTACAAACACAGCAGCAAACAAACCCACAACAACGCATAAAATTACAACTAAGCCCAGTATGACGTCAACTTCAACAAAACCCCCAGCGACTACAAAGCAAATGATCACGTCAACAAGCACTAAACCTACCACTACTACTAGGCCTACGACAACTGTTAAAATAACTCAATGTCAACAACCACTACAACTACTAGGCCTACGTCAACGACAACAACGCCCACTACGACAATATCCACAACAACAGTTTCAACAACAACACACCAACCAAGCACAACTACACAAAGTACGACGACAGTGAAAGAGAGTCCAGCGACCCCACAATCATCAACACAGACAGCCAGAATGACCCCATTAGCTACAACGGGAACGACGTCAACAACACAAGAAAATCAAATCCCGGCCATAGAAGAAGACAATATTCAAAATTTACCGCCAGCAGAGTCCCTGTTAATGGATCAGAAAACGGAAGAGTCATTTAATACTGAAAATCTGGAAAGCGGTCTACCTAAAAACATCGAAGAATTCAACGACAAGATTAAATACGAAATAAGCAAGATGCACGACCAATATAAGATCTGTATTGAAACAGAACACGAGAACAAACTCACAAAAGAAATTCGAGATGTTTATTGCCAACTATCGGCCATCAAAAGAACACAGGCTGTTATCTTAGCTCAGACCAATGGAATCTTGGCCGCAGCAGCAGTAGGTTTACCTATTGTAAGGAACGGCCAATCGTACTCTTTACATTTCCCACGCTTGCAACCCTTTTCCCCCCTCTTCCGCCAACAGGTCATTTGCCGATTGTTCTGGCCTTCAAACTTGTCACTTCTTCACATATAGGTGCTACATTTACACGCAGAATATTTATTCCCGTTGGGACACTTAATCCTAAACGACCTTGCTTTTTCGTATAAATGTTGCCCTTTTTCCGGATGGTCAGTCAGTGTGTTTTAAGCTTTGAGTCAGTGTGTTACCAGCTTCAGTCTGTCTCAGTAAGTCTCCTTTCGTCAATTTGGTCCTTGTAAAATACCCGAACACAGTGCAACAATACAATTCATCATCGCTATCTAATAATTATAAGTAAGGAACAGATTCATTCGAACCTTACATTTGGTGACAGTGAACCTCGAACCCCGAACGCCTGAAGAGACTTTTACCAGTGCCATCCTTAACGTTTAGCAATTCTATAGCGCCATCTAGTCGGCAAACACTAATTTATTCACAGAATGCAGAAATCTATCAAGATAAATACGACGTTGATTAAAACAGTTTGGAACGAAAAAATTACACGTCAATTGAAGAAATTTGGAAAAATTTTGAGAGACATCTCTACACGGCAGACTGACATTGAAGTACCAGTAAAAATTCAAGTAAATCCCATGCTCAGTGAGAAACGAACTCCAGAAGATACAATCATCACTACCACTGAACCTCTTTCCATTCCAACAATTACACCTGAACTTCCAAAAACGATAGGAGGTCAACCCTCAAATGACGCCGCAGCACCGCAAGAAGACGATTCATTCATTAAATGCGCTACCGTGTCACGTAATCAAAAAGATTTAACAGCCATATCCTACTACCAAAACGAAGATCAAGCCTGCCCCAAGCATATCAAGAGTAATATCGCCATTTATTCAACCGAAGATTTTCAAACACAGTGCAATCGACAATCTAGCAATATCAAAGAAACTACCTCTTCACAGAGAACCTCTTCATCCGAACCTTCGGCTGTTCGTTCTACTGCAGCAACCACGCCATCTGCCGAGGATTTTGAACCACCTCACGTTCTTTCAACCAACTTCATTGCTCACCAAGCCAACGATATTCCTGCCAATGCCTCCATGCATTCTATCATACAAAAATATTGCTCTGAATTCAAGAAACCAGGAACAAGGTTCGCAGAAACAAAAAACTGCTACAGCACTCCGCAACTCAATGATCCACTAACCCGCCCGAGGCCCAATGCGAAGATGAAACTAACAGATCATCTTTATTATACCTTTTTGCTACACTAAATACTCGTACGACTTCACCAGCCCTCTCCTACAGCCGATTCCTGACCAATTATTCGACATCCTCATCGCACAACTCAACATAATTTACCATCGCCAACACGCTCCATCTGCACAAGTAACTGACGACCCATCAACGAAAGAAGATGTATCCATGGCCGGTTAAACATTGCACATACTGTTTTAGAAGATTCTGCTGATATCTACACATTCTTTTCCCTAATTTTCCTAACCCTTCCACCAAGCCAACTTTACAGGTCTAATATCGCATTTGGCTATCATCGGTGCGCGCAAAAAAACTTGAACTTAAAAAATTATATTATCCTCCGCCAGCCGGAGTGCATCCCTCGTATCGACTGCCGCGACAGCGTGCTAAGAAATAGACGCTGTCCCAGTCACACTTCTCCCCCTTTCTGATAGGCAAGGTGTTCTAGGTTTAGACACCCCCCTATCAGACACAAGAGCTAACGAACTAAAGAAGACGTCTGAATCCACAGAGACCACGTCGAGTTCAACGCTCAAGCAACTACGGACTTCTCAGCCCTGGACCTGGTTATGTTACAGATGTTTCTGGCATTACGGCTACCGGGTAGATGTTCGCATTCAGGGACCTCTGGATTCTCGCCTGCTGCGGAACCCACGTTCTCTTAAAAAAAAAAAAATTAAAAAAATGTCGCACCTTTGTTTGCCCGATCCAACATTGACCAAATATCTCTCTTTGTAGATTGCGGGACGCAATCTTTTGGCCCGGGATGCTATGTAAGGAACGGCCAATCGTACTCTTTACATTTCCCACGCTTGCAACCCTTTTCCCCCCTCTTCCGCCAACAGGTCATTTGCCGATTGTTCTGGCCTTCAAACTTGTCACTTCTTCACATATAGGTGCTACATTTACACGCAGAATATTTATTCCCGTTGGGACACTTAATCCTAAACGACCTTGCTTTTTCGTATAAATGTTGCCCTTTTTCCGGATGGTCAGTCAGTGTGTTTTAAGCTTTGAGTCAGTGTGTTACCAGCTTCAGTCTGTCTCAGTAAGTCTCCTTTCGTCAATTTGGTCCTTGTAAAATACCCGAACACAGTGCAACAATACAATTCATCATCGCTATCTAATAATTATAAGTAAGGAACAGATTCATTCGAACCTTACACTATCTGCACGAGACTACAAGGCTTCGGTCAAGCAATGACACTTCAACAATGCGAAGCCAAAAGAATTTTTATATCAGCAAATGAAACAAAATGTGGATTTCAACCGTTCTTTACTTACGAAGGAAAAAACTGTACGATCCGAATAGATGGATGGTCAATTCATCCGTTCTCCGATTGTTTTTGGAAAACACCGTTAGTAAATTTGAATGGAAATCCACACACCTGGGAACACAACTCTACAACAGGAGATTGGATACGCCAGAAACCTAGCATTCACATGCCTAATCTAGACCTAATTACAGAATTTGAAGAACTCCATCTCAATGACTTCGACTACTCGCTGAAAAGTCATCCAGCACACGAAACAATGGAGATGGAACAATTAAATATCATAAATAACCTAGTAGGCAGAATGCAAGAAGGCAATTCCAATTCTGTTGGAGATATTGTGATGTCAGAACAACAAGATAATCAAATAGGCCCCATGTTCTCATGGTTCGTAAAATTGAAGATAATAGGTCTATCAGCGATAGGATTTGTGCTGTTCCTCGTATGCTTACGGATCTTCATCATTTGCAGCCCCATCTCGAAGGTTAAAGAACATATCCGCAAAAACCGGAACTTTACAAGCAGATACAATGATGGCATAGAGGAAGAACACGAACTCGCATCAATGATACCAGCACGAGAAACGAATTACCATTCGGAAATAGCAGTCGAACAACCGTTCATAAGAACACCCGCCCCTGCACAACTGACAACAGAAAGACAAGGTCAAATACGCCCTCCCGGACCAAGTGCACCAAATTCATTAATCTACCCATCTATCGAAGAAACCGACACATCCACACGATGTACCGGAAAACACACCATGTGCACTTACGTCGTCGGATATGGCATGGTTTGGGAAGACCTATGTCGTTGCATGCCAGAAACAGACAGCAGTAATTCAGCCAAAAAATAAAATCCCCAAGGTCATGGAAAGTGAAAGTCCAACCTTGCCTAACTTGTTAGCGGATGATTGTTAACAATCATCCGCTAACAAGTTAGGCAATTCCATAATAAAGTAGCACCTTCCAAGTAAATATCGCACTTACCAGAATTTAAAAACTTTAACAATTAAGTTGATTATCATTAAAAAAAAAAAAAATTTCCAGCAACTAACTCGAGTACGACTATCCAATACTTCAAAAAAAACTTTATAGTAAAACAAACAAACACACAAACTCGAATAACTTTTTTTTTGTATTTCCACCTAACACCTTAACTACAAAATAACAAACAAAAACAAATAATAACACAAACAAAAGAAAATATAATCATCCGTCCGCGGAATCACGTTCGGGAAGAGGATCGCCATAGAGTAGATAATTGTAAATCTGCGCAACATGTGTTATCGCCAACCGATCTTCATGTTCTTCTTGGAGATGCTCCCGCATCAACCGAGAAGACGTTGGAGTAGGGTGATAAATATCATCCCCAGACTCCAGCCACCAAAGAAACCGGGCGAACCTCAAAGGCGGTAACGTGCGTACCCAAGATGGTTGCTGAAAGAAATCAGATTATTACTCCAACGAACAAACAAAATAAAAAAAAAAAAAAAAAAAAAAAAAAGAAAAAAAAACAAACTTACAGATAATAATAATCATTAATCCAAGGGCGCTTATACCCGAAATCACGTGGTGGAGCATCCGGCATATCAAAGGTCATTCGAAAAATGCTGAGGAAAAAGCTCTGATCTTCCGTACGGAACCTCCGGAAAACGCTTTCGGGAGAAGACAAAATAGAATGATCAACACAACACAGTACTATATCAACCAGAGAGCGATACTGAAAAACTTATCTATATTCGAATGGCTCCATCGAAAAAAAAAAAATAAAACTCAAAACAAGAGCAACAGAAACAAGCAGTAATCTCTACGAAAGAACGAAGAAAACTAACTCAACAAGTACAATAAAATCTCTATAAGAAACGACAATTACTAAAAAAGGAATAAAGAAAGTTCAAATACAAACAGGATTTTCGTCGACTCGCACTACGATAAATCCAAATGTCAACGCAACACAAGACGTAGAACCAAAACTCACCCAAAAAAAAAAAAAAAAAGAGAAAAGAGAACATAATTAAATGCACGAAAACTTGTTATTAAATTAAGAACATAGAATCAAGAACTTAAGGGGAAAGAAAAAGCAACGCGACAAACTTTGAAAGGTTTGCAAAAATGCGAAACTCTTCCCAGTGTTTCAACGGCATAAATCCAACAAAGTTTTACAATTCAGAGTGTGCATCACATTAACTCATCTCAAAATGGCAAACAATTTCATCACCAAAATTTACGACTGTAAAGGTACCATCATCCCCAGAAAAATGGAAAAAGTACACGAACTGATCACCATCGAGGACACCAAAAGTGAGGATAGCCAACCAGACTGCAGAGCAAAAGAAAGTCCGAAAAGTGCGGATGAAAACAAGAAATGAGTGCAATACATGGGATGGAAGGGAATAGAAACGGAAAAGAACGACTTTTACGGAAATAAAGAGGAAGTAAATGATAGCAGTGAATCAAGTGATGATGAAAACGAGGGATTAATGGCGTATAGTGGAATAGAACCCGATATGGAAAGTGAACACAGTGTTGATTTTATATTAGGATATGACAGTGACACCTACCTTCAATGTGAGCCTCCACAAAAAAAGGAACAAGCCGGACGACCAACAGAGGGAAGCGGAATCATGCAAAAACTGTCGGATGAAAACGATAGCATCCATATCAGCGGAGCGAGCAGAAAAAATACAACTACGAAGACAAGCCATGATAGACTTAGAAAACGGAAAACTTTCATTAACAATGATGGGAGCTCCAATGCAGGTAGTAAGAAGGTGCATCCAAAACAAATTCAAAACACAACAGGGTTGGCCAAGACAGAAGATGGCCACATTCCTCAATGAAAGATTCGATGAGGAACAGACACTACTCCACACCAGCGTACGAAGATGTAGGTACGACATCACCGATCTTCTACTATCCTTCGGAGCAGACTCGGAAATACTCTATCACGGCAAAACAATTGGTCATATCGCAGCGGCCGAAAATGATCTGCTGTTACTGAGAATCCTAAAACATAACAACTGCGAATTTACAGCTCGCAATTATAACGGTGAAACTACCTTAATGTTGGCAATCTCACACAAAAACCAAGACTGTGCAAAGTTAATATGGACACCAACTAACATCAACATTGCAACACCTGACGGCAGAACCGTTCTACATTATTTAGCCATGTATGGCCTAGAAGATCTGGCCACTCAAATTTGCGCGAAGAGAATCATCAATATCAACCAACAAGACGACTCAGGCGAAACCGCCTTACACATAGCAACCGGATTCAACCGAATCGACATGATCGAGATTTCACTGCTACACGGAGCAGACGCAGGGATAAAAGACTCCCATGGACACACGGCTGGATCAGAAACATGCAGCACAAGAGCGCAAACCATATTCCAAAAATGGGAACTAAAACATAACAGTAATTCCCTGACCAAAAGTAAAAGAAAGGAACACAAACAATACAGCCGCGAGGAAAATGAACAAGTCATAATCATCATAGCCGATATACCGGGCAAAAAGAAAAGCAAGAATAAGAGACGAAAGGAGAGAAGACAATACGCCAGCAACTTTATTAAAATTACCTACAATCCTTTTCCATAAATTTTAGGTTGAGGAACCAGTTTCTTTTTACCCATAGCAACGAATGTAGTTGGTGACGGGAAATACAAATTGGAGGACCAATCCTTCTTATCGAAGAGGGGAAGGAATGTAACAAGCCCAAAGGCTAACCAAAAGGAGCCACACCTATTACATCCCTCGAGCGTTTCACAAGTGAAAGTGAACGTATCTTCTCCCACTTTACCTTCAACATTTGTGTTCTGTAGTAGTATAAATACTGCATATTTTGTAGCTTGTAATTCGGAGTTGTTTCAGCAACTCACTGCAAATACACGGGATTTGGGAACTTTACAACACTATATTTACATTAAATACACATATATTTCTTCCTGTTTAGATTTTAATTCTAAAAATCAGTGTATCACACTATATTCCCGTTGAATAACACGTAGGCTACATTTGATCATGTTTAAGCTTAATTTATAAACAAATTTTATCACACTATATTCTCATTAAATGCACTATGTTTGACCGTGTTGAAATGTAATTCATATAGCTTATTGATCCACACTATATTCAAATTGAATACACGTCTGTTTCATTCTGTTTGGATTTACTTAATAAAACTCACTAGATTTCACGATGTTCACATTGATTGATACATATGTATTTGATCCCGCTTAAGTGTAATTCATCAAACTCGTTGTATCACACTATACTCACATTGAATACACGTATATTCGATCCTTTTTAGATTCACTTCATAAAACTCATTGGATCGCGCTATATTCACATTGAATACAGGTATATTCGATCCTGTTTAAGTGTAATCCGTAAAACTCATTGTATCACATCAAACTCACATTAAGTATACTTATACCTGACCCTATTTAGATTTTCTTCATAAAACTCGGCTTTTCATGCTATTATAACGAGCCAAAGGGGCAACAGTTGTTCTTAACAAAAGATTCTTACCTGTACTTCATTTGTGTTGTGCTCTACACTTCCCCAATGTGTTTTCAAACCCTACCACACGGCGGAACAACATCAAGAAATGCCGTTTTAATTTCCCACACCAGAGACTACTCTCAAAGAGAACACCTTATACTAAAACATTGTCAACGAGCAATTGCCACCCTTGTAACCCAAGGGTGGCCCCCGTAATGCAAGAACCAGACACAACGAGCTAAAACCCTAACCTAAATTGCTTACGAGAAAAACTCTCGCAGCCGAAACAAGCCATACCAATCCATTTCAACGAAAACAAATATCTAACAATTAGCGACAAAGAAACAAGTAACAAGCAAAGAGACCCACAATGCATTACAACTCTATATCTATTCTTTACTAGATCAAACGTAAGAAGTACCAAATGCCATAACAGCAGAAACTGTAGTAAAAACCACGAGAACACTTAATGATCAAGTTAAGGAAAGTTTAACGAAAGTTTAAGGAAAAGCCTGTTAGACACAGCCGCGAAGAATAAAGTGCTCGAAAAGTAATTGCAGAAGATCCATACACAGACAGGAGAAAAAATTTAATATCTAGAGAACCGAATAAAAGAATACAAGTGACATTCGTCGAGGCTCAAGATTTAAACAACTCAGTCCTAGAAAACGAGCCAGGAGAGAAAACGAAATTAGTGAGGGAAATAAACGACCTCACTTATCAATAGACAGTGGAGATAAATCTCTCCACTTCGAGTTAGAAGCAGGACAAATCTCCGAGTTACAACAAGTAATCGACGACCTAAAAAGCCAAATAGAGGCCCAGAACAGCAGCATATCTCATCTAGAACAGAAAATGAAGTCCTAAAACAGAAAATCAAAATAGGACTTTCACAAAACGAAGCTGAACATCGAGATTCGACTTCGAAGCAACAAAAAATGGAGGATTAAGTACCGAGGACGCAGACATGATGACTCGGCCCATTGTAAATGTGCTAGGAGAACTGTTCTCTAGAGAAGACAAGTAGTCAATTCCAGCTTTCAAAGGGAAGAGTACTGATAAACTAATGGCTAAAAGGAGCGAAACACGTCACACGTAACCACAATAGGGACGGACGAGCAAAAACTACGGTTCTTCTCAGACAGGTTGAAAGGCGAAGCCTTAGAATGGCAACGCACGATGAATAGGCAGAAGAACAAGATGGCGAATTAAATTATCGAGAATGGAAATCGCCATCATCGCAAGGTTTCAAGACGCCTACGACCCGACGAAAACTGCAAAGCCTTTGTTTCGAGACTTAACAGCCTTCACAACACTATAGAAGATAAAAAAGAAAAATCAGACCAACATCAAACCATTATGAAAGGCCAACTCCTAAACAAAGTTAAGAAAATGAGAGATAATACATCCATTAGGATCCTACTTCAAGGACTGCTACCAAAATTCATAACAGCACACTACCTAAGAATGCCAGGAGATACAGAAGATTTCGACAAGCTATATGAACAACTTTTCATATCCGAGCAGATCCTTCATAGCAAAGAGGCTGCAGAAGACAAAGAGATATCCGCAGTCATTGCAGGAATACCACGTCACGAAAAACAACAAGATAACGAACTTTCGCAACAAAAGACAAAAATTGAACTATTAGAACAAAAAATACTGGAAGTGGAATGTACTATTGGGAATCGTGGCTTATCACAGATAACGATCGAATCATAGCAGCAGCACTGTTGAGAATAAAGATTAGAAACACTAATTCATATATGCGAACATTACCTTATCAGTTCCCAGAGTTCGTGAATAAATACATTATATCTAATGTAACTATATATTAAATATGCTAAAGAACTTTACCACTTGCAGCAACAATTAATATGTAGAAGTGTGTAACGGAAGCTTTTGACAATTGACAGTAGCAGACGACAGGGAAACACCAAAATACCAAGGCTAAACAGCATCCTTTTGTGTAAGTGCATAAGAAGAGAAGAAAAGGGTTTGCGCTATATATTTCATATTAACACTCTTCCTCAAACCCTTGTTGACCCAAATAGATAGCTGACCTATACTGATCCTCCTTCTCATCTCATCGAAAGCTTGGGCCACCAGCGTCTGAGTAAATATATCAGTAACTTGATTTTCAGTTCTGGTGAAGTCCTTAAGTAGATAACTCAGCCATGCAACAGTTCTTGCAACCCTACAAGTAGATATTGTAGTCTGCATCAGTTGTCGAGAGGGCAGCAGAAGACTGCTTGTTGTTGGTTCGGGCTACTGGTCCAATGTGGAAAAAATGCCACCAAACGTAGATCCACGGTCGTTGATAAGTCCAGTTCTCTCTCCCTCGACCCCTATACCACAGGCTTCAGTTTCATTGCGATATCCGACTTTGTTGATGACAGCTCAACTTTGGGTTTTGAGAACACTTGTTACTGTTGCAGATGAGGCCGGCGTCGGACCCAGATCTTGGGCAGCTGGTAAGATGGGGCAGATAATTCGGGATATGAAGGAAAATAATCCAATGAATAGCCGAGACCGGTATATTTTACACGACACACTTAGATACAGTACACTTCACTTAAGGGTTACGCGAAGGGAAGCCAGCAATATGCGGAGCTCCTTCTTAGAACCACTTGGTAGACGGCGAGGTAACGGACTGCCCTACATGATTGACAGCAGACGACCTGTCGCCTACCTTTCGGTCTGCCATCTATCAAGTGGAGGTGGAATCAGGACACTAGATGGGGGTACATGATAGGATATAGGGTGCTCGTAACATTCGGCCCTTCCTGACTCGAAGTTACGAGAAGGTCAACATAACTACGGGGTATTCGAGGAACTTTGAAACACAAAAAAAAACAAAAAACAAATACTGATGATCATGGGAAGAGAGATGGATGAGATGAGAGAGGGAAACAAAAAAAAAACAAAATAAATAAGCAACTAATGACATCACCTTAACTCTACCCTAATTGTTACATCAGTCTTTATGACGAGAAAAAAAAAACAAATATCAAACAACAACCAAAACAAAAAACAAAACAAAACGTGGCTCGTAAGGATAGCGAAAGAAGGTGTGTTTAGTCAGTGATCGTAATCCTTCATCCAAGTCGGCCGTCTTGTTTGTCGTCCGGCTGTAGTTTTTACCAATGCGGTAGGTCTCTCTTGCTATTCTTCTGTGTCTTCAGGGCTTGATGAACTGGACGGCGATGAAGACGATGACTCCTCCACCCGTAATTTTTCAGACTGGTCCCACTCACGGTCGCATCTCGAATGGAAGCTCCGGATTGGACAAACGTGCGCATTGAAGCGTCGATACGAGTTCTTTTTCCTGTTGGCTGGTAGATCTTCCACTAAGTACGTTGTTGTCGTGATTTTTTTAACGACTTGAAATGGTCCAATGAATTTTGGCTGAGGCTTACAAGTTAATCCTTTTTTTTTTGTGGACGACGACGGACAAGGACCAAATCACCTGGAAGATGTTCGGGTTCTTTCTTTCTGCTCCTGTCGATTCTTTCCTTTGTAGTACGCTGTTTCTTTAAGATTGTTACCCTCGCTATTTTCCTCATGCTTGTAATTCGAGCTATGAAGTTAGCGTGCGTCTCCTTTTCTTCGGCTGGCCACGGAAACAAATTTTCAATTTGGAGAACTGGAGGACGCCCATTTACAAGTTCGAAAGGCGTAATTTCTGTTGTCGATTGTTTAGCCGTGTTAATAGCATACGCTGCGGCCGCCAGATGCCTATCCCAATCGTTGTCCCACATAGCACAATTCGGTCCCACGGACATCCGTGGTATATCCTATTTGGATAACGGTGACATCTTAAGGGCATCCGTGGAACTGCCTCACCTCCGAGTTGGATGTCCATCGGATACCGACTGAATATTACAAGACCTCCCGGGAATATGCCGATGGATATCCGAGGGACGTCCTGCTGGGCGGGAAAAGGACAAGCCTTGAACATGTATCAATTATGCAAAAATACCTTTGTTTTACCAATTAAAATAATTCCAAAATGGCAAATAACGCAAACGAAGAAAGAAGTTGAGGGTTCATGAGCACACTAATGTTTGCTAGCTGAAGGCATTCCTGACTACAGATGGCTCTTCTAATCCTCCCCTCCCCCGCTTCCAAGAACTGAGTAATGAATTAAGTAAAACAAAACAATTGCATTGTTACGAGAAATTTTTTTGTATTGAGAATGATGACATAAATACCGCAAGATAACATTTAACTGTTTACTTCAAACGAGAAAAAAACACCAACCAATTGCATAAAATTAAACAACCCTCGCATTATTTTTTTCTTTTCTTTGCAGTTGCGCAGTAAAGCCTGTCACCTTGATGGCATTCAGTTCTGTTATTATTGGTTTAGTTCTTTTCGCGGCCCGTATAATGAAAAATATTAGACACTATTTAAATCTATCACTGTACCCATTATACTTTTAATGGGAGAGTCCTATCTGACTAGCATCCGTCTGTATAGTGACTTCTAATGCGTCGTCGAAGTGTGCCAAAACAGGAGCAGAGGTGAGACACTCGATGATCCTGTTTTTTGCTTCTTCTTGTCGCGCCGTCCATTTCCACTCCGCATTTTTTTAAAGAAGGACATACAGAGGTTGAGCTAGTTGCGCAAAGTCAAGGATGAAACGACGGTAATAAGACGCGAGACCGAGAAACCCTCGTAACGATTTCAAATTCGTCACCGGCATGTTAGTTGGCGCTTGAATTTTCCCTATTTCTGGGCGAATGCCCTCAGCGTCGATAACGTGACCCAGATGAGACACCACAGTTGCTCCGAAAACACATTTATCTACATTCAACGTTAGATTGGCGCGCTCTAAGGCTGACAAAACTAATCCTAACCGCACTAAATGTTCTTCAAACGTCCTACCAAAAACTAATACGTCGTCCAAATACACTAAGCACATGTGCCACTTAAGACCCGCTAACACTTTATCCATTAGACGTTGGAACGTAGCTGGAGCGCAATTTAACTCAAAAGGTAAGCGAGAGAATTGATACAAACCGTCGGGTGTGACAAAGGCCGTCTTCTCTTGGTCTTCTTTAGCTACAGGTACTTGCCAGTATCCGCTCTTTAAATCTAGGCACGAAAAATAATGTGCGCCTGCCAATCGATCGAATACGTCATCGATTCTTGGCAAGGGATATACATCACGTTTGGTTACTGCGTTTAAGCGGCGAAAGTCAACGCAAAAGCGGTAGTCTCCAGTTTTTGCTTTACGAATGAGAACTACAGGCGAGCTCCAAGGACTGAAAGACTCCTCTATAATGCCATCTTCTAGCATTTCCTCCACTTTACTCGCAATAATGCCACGCTCGAATGCCGATACTCTGTACGGTACAGATTTAATTGGACGGGCCTCACCAGTGTCAATGTGGTGCACTACTTCGTTCGTATGGCCGATAGCTCTCTTGGACGATGGAAAGCATTGCATGTGACGTTTTAGCAACTCCAGTAACTTTTCTCGTTCAGATTGCCCTAGATTTTCTCCAAACTTAATCTTATCTTCAAACTTCGGTACCTGTCCCTCCGAAAAAAAAGTCGCACACACTTCCGAGCCCTCCGGGTTATCTTCTACAACGGACATATCCCCTTCATCTTGTACTTCGCCTGAACAAAAAAAATTTCGGCGGTTCAGTTTTAGTTCCGTTTGCGCATAGTTAATTATAGCTATGTTCACTTCTCCTTTTTCCATTTTCCAAACGCTCGAGGGAATAACCCACTGCTTCCCTGGTTTGGAACACGCATTAAATTTCACCACTCCCGTGCCCGAAATTCCTTCCGAAACGCTTCCTTTCAAAAACACAAGCGAATTTGGCGGAATGACTTGAAGTCCGTCTACTTTTACTGGAACCCAACTACGTCGTTTGGAAGGGGATTGTTCTGCTAGGGACTCTAAAAGCTCTTCGCTGACTTCCAGCCCACCTTCCATCTTCTCCTCTCTGTCTAACGTACTTCCGTCTACCTCTTCTTCTTGCATAGTAACGTTACTTTCTTCACCCTCTTCTTCTTCCATACTAACATTACTATCTTCGACCATCTCTTTTCCTATACCGACTACACTTCCTTCAACCTCCTCTTCTTCCGTACCAACTTCACTTTCTTCGACCTCCTTTTTTTCTTCTTCCATACCGACTATGTTTCTTGCTTCACCGATTCGACAAACGTTTTCCTCTTCTTTTTTCCTTCCCCTTCTCCTTTCAATACTTTCTTCCTCCCTTCCCGCAACTATTTCAATTCTCCCTTCCCTTATTATCATACTAGTTTTACTCGTAACAATCCAATCTACTCCTAATATCCGTGCAAATGGTGCGTGTCTCAAGACCCGTACTTTCTCTAATTTTACAAATTGACCCCCCTTCCATTGAATATTTAGCCCTATAGTTCCCTATACCTGTACCATCCTATTATCAACCCCTCTTAATTTCAACCGCAACCCACTTTGACTTTTATTAAAAACTTTACGCACAACATTTAGGCGAACGGCACTAACACAGGCCCCCGAGTCAACAAGCGCTATGACTTCCCCGATTTTCTCAATCCATACTTTAATTAAGGGCAAACCGGGGCGATGCTCTGAACAAAAATAGCCCTTCATGGTGGCCATTCACCCTGACGTGCCCTTGCGTCGTTTTTTGATGGACAGTCACGCGCGATATGTCCCATTCTATTGCAACCATAACACCTTTGTGGTGGTCCTCGTGGAAATGCTGTTCCGCTACCCCTAGGATATGCCGGTCCAGCGTAACGATTACCATTGCTCAACCCCACTGCAAGTTGAGACATCGACGAGGATATCTGGTTTACCAAACGGTCTCCTAGATTCTGAAAAAGCGCCGCAAAATCTAACGTTGCTAGAGTAGTTGTTGCAGGCGGAGGGTTTGTTCTAACAAAATCTATTTCTGGAGTCGGAGCAAACGAGACGTGTTTCGATGGCGACGGCAATCCCAATTGATCTAAATCTCGGATGCGCGTTAGAAAATCAGCAAAAGTGGCTGGCAAATTAGCGGTCAATGCGGCTATATGGATAGGGTTTGCGGGTCCCCTTAACAAGGCCCTAATCACGTCGGCTTCTGGTAGTTGAACCGGACACCGGAGGCAAACGCTGCGCTTACTAAGAGCGTACTCCATGCAGGACTCCCCAGGTTTGAACACGAGCTTCAACCTGTAGGCTCCATTCCAGGAACGAAAGAGGACGTGCGAAATTTGCTACTAAAGCAGCCGACCACAGAGGCCAAGTGGTATAGGTGTGGCCTTGTTGGATGTGCCACTGCGACGCTGTGTCGTCAAGACGTGTTACAGCTACTAATAACCGATTGTTATCATTCCAGTTTTCAAGAACTGCGACTCGGCTGATATTATCGATGAACCCATGGACATGTTCGTCTACTCCCCCCCACCAAAACGTGTAATCGAATTTACCGCAATCGACGACGGACGAACTACCTGTGCGACCTGAGCGGCAAGCGCTGCAGCAACTAGGGCTTGTAAACCAGTGTTGTTCTGTTGTTGTTGGGTGTTAATGACTTCTACTAGCTGCGTGATTTGATTTTGCCTAGCTTCGCTGTCAGCTCTGGTTGCGTCGGCGAAGTTCCCTATAGCTACGATCAAATCATTATTAGCCATGTTTATTGCCGTTGGTGGTTTCGATGACGATAGCTTAAATTCTGTTTTGGTAGCCTTTCCTACTTTCAGTGGTGGTCTAGTCACGGGGCGCACTATACGAGCTCTAACTGGGGTTGGTGGTGTCTTCCTTTCTCGATCCCTTAAATTATATTGGTGTTAGAACCCGTAAAAATGTTCTTCCTGTCGTTCTTCCGTATCGGACATTCAGAGAAGCCGCACACAAAAAGTCACTCAAAATTCCCCCAAAACAAAACAAAAAAAAGACAAACAAAAAAAAAAGTTCGTTTTGTGTCCACACCTAACCTAACCTAACCTAACCTAACCTAACCTAACCTAACCTAACCTAACCTAACCTAACCTAACCTAACTGGAGCAATCAAAAATAAATAATAACAATTAAGGACGCCAGAACGACAAGCGAGAAACAAAAACAAAAATTGGTGAAGTCGGTCAATGGCTGACAACAGGCAAAAGAGGAAAAAAAAATTCTTTAACACGCGTTGTGAAAACGAAAGGAAAAAAAACTAATTAGCAGGACTATATAAATGGCGCAGGCCAAGAGGCAGCGGGCAAAAATCAAACAATAAGGAACCAACACACCAAAAAAAACAAAAGAAAGACAGAAAAAAAAAATTAAGTAGCCCTCAAGTAGACCACACGACAAGCTCACACAAAAAGGAAAAAAAAAATTCTAACTACTGCACGTGACACGCCGTCTTTTCACGGAGAAAAAAAAGTAAGGCAAAAAAACAAGTTTAGTCTGAGATTTCTCCAAAATCTCAAATAAAAAAAAAATATTTCCACCCAGGCTCGTACAGTGGAAAAAGGAAAAAAAAATTCGAGCGCGGCGAAGAAAGGAAAAAAACAAAAAAAACAAGCGCAATTGCACAAGAGCACACAAAAAAATGATAAATAAATCACGCGAACGCACAGACACAATTCTACTTTTCTTCACACACACACACACAAAAAAAAAATTTTAAAGAGAAATGAACGAGGTGAACAAGGTCTACTTACCCACTACTTACCTGATTCCTTGGCACAAAGGCGTACAAGATGGCGGAACGCTGACGTCTCACGCGGGCGGAACACGCTAGTTCGGTTGAGGCGACTTATTAAAAGTCGTTCGATGGCCTGCAAAATCCCTCTTCTGACACCAATTGTTGCGGATGAGGCCGGCGTCGGACCCAGATCTTAGGCAGCTGGTAAGATGGGGCAGATAATTCGGGATATGAAGGAAAATAATCCAATGAATAGCCGAGACCGGTATATTTTACACGACACACTTAGATACAGTACACTTCACTTAAGAGTTACGCGAAGGGAAGCCAGCAATATGCGGAGCTCCTTCTTAGGACCACTTGGTAGACGGCGAGGTAACTGACTGCCCTACATGATTGACAGCAGACGACCTGTCGCCTACCTTTCGGTCTGCCATCTATCAAGGGGAGGTGGAATCAGAACACTAGATGGGGGTACATGATAGGATATAGGGTGCTCGTAACATTACCTAGCAGATGGCACATGCAAGAACGAGGCACGTTTGCAGAGCCAAGTAGAGAAGACCGCCAACTAGTTCATAGAAATGCTTAATTTTCTCTCCCCCGCTCTTCGACTTTAAGCAAGAGCCGGGGCGCAGCTGGGTATGGAACGGCTTCAGGTTTCACGCTCTGCCATTCGAATCCTGCCACCAGTTTGTCAACTAGGTGGTTTGCCACAAGATGGTCTGTCGATCAGTCCGATCTATTCTCCTTCACAGAGAAACTCGTTGATGTGTTTGTCTAAATGTTGGCTCGTTTCTCTCCATGTCAAGCAAGACCGGTGTAGCTCTTCCGTAAAGTCTGGAATTGAACAAGAATTACGCATTGGATGCAGTGGTAAACGCGGCAGAGTTCCTTCGAGACAGCGGACTGCTAACAACTTGTGCAAAGAAAATTCCCTAAATGGCAATGTTCAAGCTGGGATATAGTCCTCTCTGTCACAAAAATTCAAAATGAAGTACTGGGCGACGGCAGAACCCGCGACGGCAATCCTCCGCGTTACACCTAATCTAAAAGCGAACGGCATTAAAGAAACTGAGGTACATGATAAGCCATTTACAAACGCAAGACTCCAACGTACACGGTGCTAAAAATAGCAAACTTTTATAATCCTCCAAATACAAAACCATCCTTCGTCATGCTCCATGGCTACTCCTCAATCTCCAAATGATTAGTTTTCTCCAGCGGCGACGTTAAACCGTTTTTCAAAGAAAAATATGGAATTTGATGATATTGACGAAAAGAAGTGGTTCAATATACTTATTCTTGAAGTATCCTCTCTCTAATAGTGTACAGAACGCGAATGGTGTAAATAGGTCAAGTGCAAAATTTCCACTTTGCACTGCCATTGCAATTTCCTGCAATGTCCCCATTAAACCAAGAAAGTGGAAACAATTCATAGGAAAGACAATAAAACTTTGCGGAGCATGGGTGATGATATAGTGCTATTGAATGGCCTATAGTTTCTATGAAGCGAATCAATTGAACAGCAAAGAGTGTCAATAGCTTCCATCGCTTCCTTAGCTGAAGTGATCAGTTCAGAACACTTCCAACACAAAATTACATTCTACAAAAATCCAGGCTCGTTCACAATCACTTCCAAAGTTTCCACTTCAAAGAAATACCCAAAGGAAGCAAAATAGTATGTAGGCTATGATCACAAACCAGCATTAATCCAAAGTGTAATCGTCGTTCGAGAAAATGCGTTCAATCCCCTCCGTTGCAACGATGATGCGTCCTTCATCAGCTGTCAACTTTCAACCAAGCAACGGCGTACATCAGCCACCCCAATATTGAATTTAAAGGACTCGTTCAGAAGGGCTCCGATTAATGGAACTCCACGCCAGCGATGTTAGTAGTCCAGACGTCATCTCATCTCGGATGTTCGGTTTGGACACCAAAGCGACCCTGTTCAAACCATCACTATCATATATACTATAGCGAAGGTATCTCAAACTCTTCCCCCACCCCCAAGGTGAGATCTAACGTCAACTAGAACCTGCATTTTGTGGCTTCGAGAAATGCTACAAAAGTTCAACAGAGTTGTCGTCGGCTTCCAAATTCCTCTTCATGAGGTAAACCTTTGTCGAACCACTGAAAACATCTTTGAAGAATGCGATACAGGTCTCTTCAATTGGAGTTGGTGGTTAAAGCCATAAGACGAATCAGGCATATAGTTAAGTCGGATGCAAGATGCATAAAACTGTAGGCCACCAAGAAGTTAAGTATTGTTTGCATGCCAGTGGCGTTACTAGATCAAACACAGAAATTATACTTCCATAAGCTCATATTTGGATGGGGCTTTAAAAAGTAGATATCGGGATTTTTGAGTGGAATGAATAACCTGTAAATGGGAGCTCACTTCTTCCTTGAAAGAAAAAGGTCACGAAAGACTTCAGAAAATACAAACAAAAGCTACAAAATAAATGAAGAAAACACCTCAGCTCTACATACCAAAAGAAAGGATTCCTTAATCATGAAGGAGAGCTGTCTCGAGATTTGGGTACACTGTTTAAGACGAGGCACCTAATGGTAACGGTGATTGAAACAAAAAAAGAGCGGTGAGTAAACATTCACAGCTTTGTTTGGCAGCGAATCTTCACTCATCGGTTCAGAAACATTTCATCTCCACGACCTGTTGGGCTGGGAATACATAAATTCTTGACAAGTATTACTTCGCATTTGCACATTATTGGCTTGTGGGTAATGTGGATTATACGGCAGTGGCTGGCTAATCGCTTCAGAAGACATGGAGTTTCTCCTATAACGCTCGACTTTTTCTTTACCTTTGAGCACAGCTTACCGTCAAAGGGACGGAAAGTGTACTTCACACTTGGTCACCAGAGGCGCTGCAATGCAGCTGTTTTTTGTTTGAACATCATGCATTTAACACAGGATCTCAAATTGTTTGTGATATTTTTTTTATTTCTAAGAATTTTTAATAAACAGTACAAAGAGTGAATAAAACTTTGTCTGCTCTGATTGACAGCCATTATGTTTTTTAAAACCCCCCCAATTTCAAACATTAACAGCAAAAAGCTGCACTACACCGCCTCTAGTGACCAAGTGTGAACTACACTTTCCGTCGCAAAACTTAGAAGGGGTTAACTTCAAGGGATAGGGAGGGGTATTGAGAAAAATTATTTTTGAAAAAATAACATTACATCTATATTAAGTAAGGAATGCTATATCTTTTGGGAAAAAAGATTTTTTTTAGCTCAACTCTAAGTATTTTATATAAAATTTTAAAAAACCTAGTCTTAGCATTACGCTTATGGGGAAAAACCGGGTGTACCTATTTCGTGAACGAGGACCTAGAGCCTTAGCGGTAAGTTCTACAAAAAAACTAAGTATTAGTGAATTGTAGATCACGACCTAATCTGATCAGCAAAAATTAAAAAAAAAATCTACCTGTATCCATTAAATAGCAATGGGAGTTTAAAAACCACCGTAGCGCCATAAGAATACACGTAAATGAAGGAGGTGTGCCTAATAATTTGGTGGGTACTGTATATGGCACGTATCAACAACCCGATCCGCCGAAAATGCAGTAAACACGATATCCCTACCCAACAATCCACGAAAATATAGTTCAGAATCCAAAATAAAAAAAGAAATACGAAACATTAAGACATATACCTTAGTATTTGGGAAAGAAGTTCATGCCTTAGTAGACACTGAAGCTGCAGCTGGTTTAGCGTCACACAACATATTGCTTAGCCTTAAAAACAAGGCAAAATTCAAACAAATTAAAAACACAAATTTCCAATCTTTAGAACAGTGTCGGGACAAATATTGAAATCAATTGGAAAATGTGAATTCTCGATAGTTATTAACGATAATCATATTATTAATAACCATTTTCATGTAATGGAAAATTTTAATGAAAATTGTATCTTTAGATATGGGTTAGATTTTTTATCACATAATAAAGTAAAAATTTACACTAGGAATAGACAGATCTGTTACGAGCACTTTGTCTGGAAATGTTTGTGGTGTGCCTACGTTAAGGCACGCTTTTAAAGGAGACGTAAGGTCGACGAGACGTAATGAGAGCAGCGCTCGTTCAGGCTCTGGATAAATTGGAGATGGGCAAGCAGGACGCAAACTCCTTCCGGCGTTTTGCTGAGAAAACGCGGACTTTTTTATTTGAATAGAATCGGCGAGACGGCCATCACCGATATTATTGACCGGATTTGCCTCAAGCTTCAACTACTTGACCGGCTCGCGTGGAATGAGGAACGTGGAACCGGATTGGAGAAAATGAATCTCCTGACTTTAGGGAGGTGGTTATGCAAGCGGGCCGCGGCTTATCAGAATGCCCAAAGTCTTGCAGCGGAATAGTTGTCTGTCCCAACCACCAAGCCACCTAACAAGTATTCCGCCCGATCGCATTCTACCAACATCAAGATGGACCGGAAGGGAAGCGCAAGTGGATTCAGTGGTAAATCCGGCAATGGCAAAACTTTTTGTTTCCAATGCGAAGGATCGCATCGGTTAGAGGCGTGTCCAGTCTTTAACGAAATGGCTACGAAAGAAAGGTTATTCTTCTGCATCCGCCGAAGGTTATGCTTTATTTGCTTCGGCCCGAACCACTCATCGCGCGAATGCAAACTCAAGAAGCCATGTTCCTTTCCGGGATGGAAACATTGGCATCACTTGCTTCTTCACGACGAAACGGAGCCAGATACCAAGAACGTGCGTCCGGCAGCTGCACAGGTGAACTCCAAGAGACAGAAAACCGCAGTAGCGATGCTTCATTTGGATGTTTCCGATGCCGACGGGCACACAGTCAAGGCAAACGTGTTTGTGGACGAAGGTAGCGACAGTACGCTCTTTCGTGACGCCTTTGTACGGAGACTTCGAGTGAGTGGAGTCTCCCAGACCCTTTCCGTAGATGGAGCTGGAGCGGTTAAAAACAAGTACGCTTCTCAACAAGTACAACTGTGAATGAAGCTTCCCACCGGTGAAATAATAACGTTAGTCGGCTCGACGATGCCGACCGCCGCTAGTCCAGTTCCTACAGTAGATTGGGGTACGTTGAACACAAGATGGAAACATCTAGCGGATCTACCAATAACAACGAGCGGTGGACGAGTCGACATTTTGCTGGGTAGCGACGTGGTGCACTTGACAACGGCCCTGGAATCACGCATAGGCCGGGATTATGAACCTACGGCAAGCTGGACGAGAATTGGGTAGATCGTACGCGGTGCTATAGGAGATCCTTCTCCAACGGACGCCGTAAGGACCCACACTATCTTCGCCACAAACGACGACGGCGATCTCCTGGCTCAGCAATTTAAGAGGTTCTGTGACACGGAAGATTTTGGGACAGAATATAGGAGCCCTGGTCTATTCGAAGTTGATAGACAAGCCATACAGATTCTCGAGTCTGGCGTACGGAAGCTGGAGGTCGGATACGAGGCTCCAATCACTGGAAGACGGGGGAGCCATCGTTGCCGAACAATCAGCCGACATCGCCACTAGATCCATCTTAGTGGCAGAGGCGCTGCCGAGTGCAGTGGCCAAAGGATCTGCCGTGGATGGCGGTGCTGGATGAGATACGTCCAGTCCGGGCGCAACAGACGGGCACCCAAATTTCAAGTTTGGATTGGGATGGAATAAAGGTCGAAGTCGACGACCTTCCGTCTTTGGTACGATTGGACGGAGGTTACCTAGACCTTGTGAAGCGCTGTCAGGAAGAGGCCTACTCGGAGGAGATTTGTCGGCTACAGGCAGGAAAATGGCTCCAAAAGAGTTCCAGTCTTCTATCTTTAGCTCCAATTTTAGGATCAGACGGATTGGTACGGCTTGGTGGGTGCGCAGGAAGGGCGAAATTACCGTACGAGGTGCTTCACCCACCTTTGCTTCCGGCAAAACATCAATTCACCGCCACTATTGTCCGTGCGTTTCATTTGTCGCTGAAGCATGTTGAAACGGATTACCAAATTAGTTTCATCCGACAGCATTTTTGGATTCCCGGAGGCCGTGAACTTGTTAAGAGAATTCGCCGGGAGTGCGAAAAATGCCGGCGAGAAAGAGCAAAACCTGGAGAGCAGATCATGGCGGATCTGCACGAATCAAGACTGGAATTTGGGTCTCCGCCCTTCACTAGGACAGCCTGCGACCTTTTCGGGCCCATCGATGTTTTGCTGTCGCGAAACCGGACTGCCAAACGACGGGGAGTCCTGTTAACTTGTCTGGTGACGCGGGCAGTTTACTTGGAGATGGTTACTACCCTCTCTTCTGACGATTTTCTTCTGATCTTACGGAGATTCATCGGTCTCTACGGACAACCACGGGTGTTCCACACAGATAACGGCACCAACTTTGTCGGCACCGAACGAGAACTGTTTGAGGACCCAGAGGTGTTCCAATTTATCCGCCGAAAAGGAATGCAGTGGAATTTCCAGCCTCCAAGAACACCTCATTTCGGTGGAGCCCACGAATCTCTCGTGTGGTCAGCCAAGAGAGCGTTGTACGCTGCACTAGACGAAGAGAAGAAGTTTTTACGTCACCCGACAGAGGAAACGCTTCGTACAATGTTGTATGAAGTAGCGGGGCTACTGAACGGTAGGCCTCTGACCGCGGCCAGTGAAGATCCAGCGGATTTACGTCCACTGACAACCGCGGATTTCCTCAATCGTGCAAATACGGCCAGCCCACCACACGGTACTTTCGACGATGCCGCTGGCTGGACGTTCGAAATGGAAAAGGCCGACAACTAATTTTGCCGTAGGAGACCTAGTCTTAGAGATAGACAAATCGTCAAGACGGAGCCAATGGAATCTCGGCCGCGTTATTGACGTATTTCCCGGTCCGGATGGATTCCTTCGTACCATCGATGTGAAGATGGAACGTACGTTTCGCCGAGGGATCGGAAACTTCGCCCTGCTGGAAGCAACTTCCGCCCAAACTGCTCAAGGGTTACCGGATGCGGGGGAGTATGGTGTGGCGTCTGCATAGGCTTTTTCCGCAATCCGTGTTTCTATTGTTTTATCGATACATCGTTCCCAACCTTTATCTTTACCCGCTGATTTAACAAAGAAGCTTGGCTCCGTGGACAGTGGCAATTTACAATAGAGTTAGTGTTGCTTTCAAGTTCGTGTGGGTGAGTCCTGTCTTAGATTATTGTCAGTTACAGTCGTTAAGATAGTGTGTGTGTTACCTCGTGTACGGGAGGATCAACTCTGATACTCCACCCACCCCTTACGGCAATACAAAACTTTCACCGCCATCGCTTAAATTTATTGCCCTATTTCCGAGCTCCCGAACAGTTTGATTTCACTAGTGCTGGGTTGAACCCAGACACAGTGTATCAGGCTCTGGGCAGATAGGCAACGGTTTGAGTGCTGGCATTGCCAGTAAAAGTTTAAGGGCACTGAGACTTGTCACCTCAATGTGCACAAGTATCGGGATTGGTTTCACAGTGTCGTCGGGAAACCAATGGTCTGTCTCAGATCAGTGGACCTTCAGATAGATAAACATCTTAGTCGAGACATAGGTCGACTAGGATTAGAAATACTCTAGATAGAGTTATTTAATTATTCATATAAATTATGGGGTGTCTCATTTCCATGTGGGTTGCTTTGTGTGTCTTTGATGTGATGTGTTGCTTAGTTCTTATTACACATTATGCTTTTGTTAATTCTTTATATTTTTTCCCACTGCACTTTGTTTATGCCTTACTAATATTATTTTTATTTTATTTTTCTTCTTTGTAGGTTTTGAAGAGTCTTTGCCCCGCAATTTTTTAAACTCTTTCCTCCGGCCGTTCCAATGCTTTTTTTATTTCTTAATTTAATTTTTTAGCCATTGATGTTTCTTTACGTCTTATTGATTAATTTTATTTCTATTTTTTTGCGAGTGTTGGTAAGGTGCTTTGGCCAACGACGTTTTAATAAGTTCTTCAGGTCGATTGAAAGCTTTTGCTATTTTTAAACACTTTTTTTGGCAACTGATTTTTTTCTATGCGTGATTAAATTCGAGGGTGTTGACAGGGTTCTTTACCAGAAGATTTTTAAACGGTTTCTTTAAGCCGCTTAAAATTTTTTACTGTTTTCTATCAATATCCTTGGCAATTGATCTTTGCTTAGGGAAGATTAATTAATTTCGTTTAATATTTCGTGAGTGTTTATCGGGTTTTTGCCTTACGATTTTTTCAACGGTTTCTTCAGACGGCTTAAATGCTTTGGTTATTTGGTTTTTTTTTCAATTGGTTTCTGACTTCTTATGCCTTTTCATAATTAGGCTACGGTATGGGTTTCGTTTTCAGATTACATTGCAAATCTATTTTTCAATAATTATTGATTTTTTCAATATAATTTGTCGTTCCGATATATACCAAAAAGCACCGTGAAATGAAAAAAGGCTTTAGAGATGGAAAAGATTTTGACAACACATTTAGAAAGGCATAAAGGAAGTAGGAACGCCAGGAGAGCAAAGCAAACATTTGACAACAATAGTTTTGCCATGACAAAACTTTTGTTGAAAAGAACACCCGTTGCAGCCTTGACCGATGATTCCGAAGAGTGGTACCCACCTCCTCCTCCTTCACATTCTTTGCCCTTTCCCTCTGCTATAGATTATTACTAAGTAAAATTCACATAATATACAACATAAAACTACCTTTTCTATCAATATTCCCAGTTCCGCTTACAGTTTTAGACTTCCGCTTATCTTGTCTATTTTGAACAGGGCACACCAGTTGGGCGTTCGGAATCTTCACTGCTTGATTCTCCACCTGTAATAGTTGGCAACAACACCAATTTATGTACTAATTAGGAAAAGGTGTTGAGAATGAATAAGGGTAGTATAAACTATTCAAACTTACATATTCTGGTTTTGTTTGAGATTAAAAAATTTTCCCTTGCTTATTATGTGGGCCGGAGGGGAAATGATTATTCATCAGATATTTCAAATGCATCTGAAAATTGCATTTTATTCATTTCAAACAGCCCGTTACTGACATCGAATAAAAACGGTGCTAGCAACAAACGGCACAGAAATTCCAAAAATCATGGCGGTTAATTTATTATAAGTATAATGGGTACATTGATAGATTTAAATAGTGTCTAATATTTTTTGCTACAGTGGCCGTGAAAAGGATTCAACCAATAACGAATAAATCGAATAAATAATAATAATACCAATAATAACAGAACAGGATGTCAACGATGTGACGCAGGCTTTGCTGCTCCACTGCAAAGACAAAGAAAAAATTATACGAGGAGTGGTTAGGTTAATCTAATTGGCCGTTTTTTTTCTCCTGTGAAGTAAACACTTTAATGTTATGTTGTGGTACTTGTGTCACCATTCCCAATGTTAAAAAATTTCTCGTAATAATTCATTTGTTTTGCGTTACGTTACCCGTCACTCAATTTGGGGAGAGGGAGGCCTAAAGACTGCGGAGGCCATCTTTAGACAGGAATACATTCAGTTAGCGAGCATTAGTGTGCTATTGAACCCTCAACTTCTTTCTCAGTTAGCGGCATTTGCCTTTTAGGAGTGATTTTAATTTTCAAAACAAAGGTATTTTTGCATAATTGATACATGTTCAAGGTATGTTGGCAAGTTAGAGCTCGCCAAAACGGTCTCATTTAAAACCGATCTGACGACTCCGGATCAAGAGAGTCGTTAACGAAGGGCGGAGCTTAGGGGTTCCGATCTCACTCGACCTCGCAGCAAGTGAACAACATCTCAAACTCGTTTCGTCCCGTTTTTTTCGCCCGTAAATTGAACTTCGCACAAGTTCAACGTGTTCTTCCTTTGGCAAAGGCTTGTATCGCGTCCTCCCGAATGTTTGTGTTGTTTTCCGACTACTTGCAGTGCTGTGTTTGTGACGGCGCCCTAACTTTAACCTTTTCTTTTCCTACACGAGACGCGTGGTTTTGGCAGCCATTGCGTGTGGCACCCGGGCAGACCCCCCCCCCCCTTTCGCGTGTATCTCGATTCGCAACGTTCGTTGGCCGGCAACCAACGGTCTTATATCCGAATAAACCGGCTTAACTTTGCTTAATTTAAACTTGTGTGTTGGTTGTTTAATTTTCCCTTTCTTTTTTCCCTTACAACCCCGTAGAGAGGCAACAAGGCATGTCCTTTTCCCACCCAGCAGGACATCCTTCGGATATGCATCGGCATATTCCCGGGCGGTCTTGTAATATTCAGTCGCCTAGTACTATAAGTATAGACGAATACGCATTCCCGCCGCTTTGTCTAGTTCAGGGGTGTCTGATGAAGATAATGAAGAAACGGGCATGCTGACGTTAGTAACTCCATGTTGGCCAACCCAATCGTCCCACACGGCACATCTTCTTCCTGGGAACCTCCTAAAAGGCTCTTAGCCTCCCCAGCGCATCAATCATACCGCTGAGAAGTACTGAGGAGGGCCACAAGAGGCTGGAAAATTGTGGATAAACATTCCAATATTTTCAATTTAAGAAATTGTTGGTGATATGCTCAGGAGTGCTTTAGGAGATCCCTCCATGAAAGTAAGACTCGTGAGTTTTAAAGTATCACAAATACATTTGGCTCAAGTAGAATTGTTAGATAATGTAAATTTTGGCGTTTGCCATTTCAAATTAGAATTAAAGATTGGAAATTTAGAATTAGGTAACGATAGTAGTATGAAATAGTAAAAAATTTATGAAATTGGAAAAGTTTGTTATGACCACTATAAAGTGCAATATAAGTAATAAATATTTCTGATTTTGCTCTAATAGTATTTTGTTAAATTAACTCTATTAAATGCAATATAGTTCATGTTCTCCTGTAATTTTAAATAAAATAGCGTAAGAAAAAAAGGTTTTGTGAACCATTTAAGCAATGAGTAAAAACCATCGTTATTTTAAAAAGGAAAATGCATATAAGCCGACCCTTTTACGCGAAGATGAAGATGAAAGCGAACAATGAAAGATTGGAGGCTCATCGTTTCAATTGGAACAATTTTAGAAAATAGGACTATCTTTAAATAGAAATAGGACTAATGCCTTGGGAAAAATAGGGCTGATCTAAAATAATTTAAAAGTCAGTCCTATTTCACCGCCAATCCCAATAAAAGATAAAGTTTTTGAAATTGAATATACAATTTCCAATATTCTGTTATCGTTTAATATTCATTTTATGTGTTAATTACATTCAATTCCTATAAAACTTATATAAAGCCGCTGGGTATATCAAAGACATATGTCACACAATTTTTTTCATCACGGGAGGTTCTAGGTACTAGCTGAGGAGGATGTAAGAGGGACTGAAGAGCCTGTCAGGCAGCTACCAGGCGACCAAAAAGAAGGTTCTAAGAGGAATTTAGGATGGTTATGGAGAAGACTGAGGAGGAAAGTAGGCAGTTCTGCAGAGATACTGAGGAGCCCTGTCAGTGGTGGGGTGGCTCCTGTCACTATCAGAACTGGCTTGCAAGCCGGCTGTGATTCTTCCGAGGAAGAAGTTGCTGTTGGGACCGATGGGCTAGCAGCATCCGCTGTCAAAGCCGCTGCTACTAATCGCCTGTAGAGTGTCAGGGAACAACTTGAAAACAGCGGACTTTCAAGCGGAGTGTTCGATATTGTCGTGGGAGGAGCCACATCAGCTACTTACCAGTCAGTATGGGAAAGATGGTATAGAAAGTTTGGCACACATGGGTGTGCTCGAGAAGACACCGATCGCGTGTTTCCGGCTGAAGCTAAGGTATTATAATTCTCATTGCCATTTGTGGACGAAGGGAGAGCATATAGAACGATAAGTGTCACCTGTAACGAGGCTAGGTCTCGGACAATGTCGCTTGACTTAACGAGGCTAACTGTCAGGTGTGCTGATTTCATCCAACGAGACCTACGCCGTCGACAGACAGGCATGGGCCAATTTACACCGAACAAGGACTACGTCTCGTCGGAGTCACCTCCACATCACGCCGTCATCACGTGATACATCTCAGAAAACAACGCTGTCACGTCCCGAATGGGATTTACATCATCTGTAAGAGAGTTAACACCCCAACAGCCTAATTCCCCTAACACAAGACTTAGGGGTAATCACATCGTGTTCTTTAAATACAAGCTGAGTTCAGTCCAAACCGTGGATTCACTTAGCTTATCATTGAACAGTACACACATTACACACCCATTCAATGCTATCGTCGACGTTGGGCAAGATCGACGACGTCGACATCGGCAAGCATCTTCTCGTGGTGAAGCTGATGAAAGGAGTTTATAACCAGAAACCCCTGGTCCCAAAGTATACAGGGTTTTGGGACGTGAATGTTGTGATCAGCTACTTAATCTCTTTAGGCCCTAACAGCGAACTACTGTCGTTTTCAGGACTGTCGAGAAAATTAACCGTTTTGTTAGCCCTCCCAACTTTATGCAGAGTGCTGAGCTGGCCAGTATCGACAAGGATTCCATCGCTATTAAGGATAATCAAGTTACATTCTCCCTGGCAAAACCAAGAAACACAACGAGCTTCCCCACTACATGTCATTTCGTTAAGGAAATGGCAGCCCGTTAATCTGGCTTGTCCAGTCGAGACGTTGAAAGATTGCATTTACGGAGGCCTTTCGCTTAGAAAGAAAATCAAATTTACTTCTGTGGGCGCTACGTCCTCATCATAGTTCAGTAGGCGCCTCAGCTTTGGATAAAATCCGTTTTGTCTGAAGCGGGGGGTAAACACGGCTGTCTACTCCGCTCGTTCAACGAATGGTGCTTCCGCGTCTAAGGCAGTTAATTTGGGAGTGCCTACAGATATTATTCTATCTGCTGGGTGCTGGAATTCGGAGTCGAGGTTTTGCTCGTTTTTACCGTCGCCCGCCTGCCGACGCATCGGTGACAAACGCGTAGCAAGGAGTCTGTTAGATTCTCGATCCGGGGTTATATATGCTTTTAAGTCACCATATAGATCCAAGTCAAGCCACTTGTACAGCAATTAGATAACTGCTCGAAATCGCTAACTAGCTCCTGATGAGTAATTGATATTGTTGCACAAGTGGCGTAACCTTCAACTTCATTTAGAATTTAACAACAAACTCTTTATTTTGCATGATTATTTGGATGGCATGCCTGTTTTTATTTCGTATTCCTTTGTTTATACGTTAGTGCCAGAGTTAAATAGTAGTTGGAGTTTATAAGTGGCCAGCCGAGTATCGCACGTTATAGAATGAACAGCTTGCTCCATAAGCTAAACATGTTTAGTGCATAAATTGTCCTCAATATTTCTTTCTTGGTGCTTAGATTCCATTGTTCTATTTTCTTATGAAATCTCAATTCTCGTAAGCAATAGTAATGTATATTTAGAGTTTATTTTAATTAAAAGAACGGAACGTGAAACAGTACACTAGCTTTGATGACAGCGAACGTTTCCTTTCAAAATGATTTATAATGAATCGGCTCGTCATTCTTCAGTTCCCAGTTTACTCCAAGGAAACATCATTAAACGAATACAACTGGTCGTCTATGTTTGCCTGATTCATCACATATTTCTCAGCATAATCGAAGAGAGAGTGATTGAGAGAATTCAGGCTATATGGGCATTTCGTAAAATAAATGTTGCAAGTTTCGTCAATTTTTGCTTCACGAATTGCCTCCTCAATTTTAGTGCCCGATAGCAAAGTACTAAAATACGTCCCCCTGTATAAAAGAAAAAATTATAAGGGAAGAATTCCTTTTAGGTGATAAACTTTGCATAAATTTCTTTCATTTTCCGTGGAATAGTTTAAAGAAATAGAAGCTTACGAAGCAAAACCATCAATAATTTTATCAACTGAGCCAGCTGTTCCCTCAGACATTTTCCTTGTCGATGATGCAATATGAGTACAAAGAGCACGTTGTAAGCAACTTGGTGCATCAACATTATACTGATTTTGAAGCGCATCGTCAATCCGAGACACAATATTCGTTAAAATGCTATCGATGTCGTCACCTAAGGTAAAAAAATGACTATAGGAAATGTGAAAGTAATTCAAAATAATGTGATAGCATACGTTTTGCTATAACCCCTATTGTTAAAATAAGCGTTAATATTTACTTCGTCCATATGGTGAGGTGCTGACTCCAGTGAACGAGTAAATGAACAGTGGAATAAGAATTATCGCTGCAAAGCCAATGATCACAGCATATATTATGCTGCTGGAATTGACGCCTAGAAGACTTGTGCTTGTTCCATACGATGGCGTAGTTGCATAGTTTGAGCCATAATACGAGGATGTGGTGCTGGCTCCAAACGGGATGTTTAGAAACGGCACTACCAAGAAATTTGATATGCAATTAGTCTTATCGTGCGAGTACGAGCTTAAGAAAAGTAGAAAGTTTATGTTTTGTTTTTTTTAATTACGACAGTGTTTAGCCTCTTCGCACACAAAACGAAGTACATTTATGAAGAAAGTGGGATAAAAAATCCACAGAATCGCGGTGTGTATTCTTACCTATAAATGATAATCCAAGCTGAAAAAGAATAATAGTAATCATTGCGCATGCGTTACTTTACAACTATTCTTTAAATGAGAATTACTTGTAGATTATTCCCCGTGGTTCCTGTGGTAGTGATTCCAAAGAATTTCCCTTTTCTTCGGTCTGCGGTAAATGCCGTTTTACCATTAGCAGGGAAAACTGATGAATGATTTGTATTCTTGAAGTCACGTGAGAAATCGCCAGAGTGAACAGGATCTTCCTTTGTAGAGCCGTTAATGATTTTACCTAAATCGACACTAGCAAAAGGAGAATTTTGTTGAAGCAGCGAAAAATTGTGCGGTAAACTTTAGCGCCTGTTTACTTGTTCTCGGTGACACGCGCAGAAATCGTTAGAAACATTTGACTGCAGATAACAGCGAAATAAATGGTAGTCTTGGTACAGATCATTTTTTTTCCTCTTAAACAACGAACAACTTTGAATTATGCGATATATTTTCGTAACCGTGCCGGTATTTATATAGTAGGACCTCTCTCGTTGGCCTAATTATAGGAGAAAACGAAGTTTTAACAAATTGTTCCCTCCCAGCTTTACCGATGCATAACCTATTTACTTGATCTGTAACGGAGGAAATAAGCAAAATGAATATCCGCTGCTCCACCCTTCTTCCTAACGGTAGAAGTTTTTCCTGTTCCTCGCAAATACAAGCATTCAAAAGGTGTTACTTTGTTGTGTTTTGTGTTGAATTCTTTGTATCAAGATGTTAGATAACCACCATTCGTGCAGCATTTCCGACGGTGCTTGCAACGCCTTTTTCCATCTAAGTTATATAGCAAAGCAAGTAAACTTCGGTGTCTCTCCCATACCAAATCATAATTATACTACGTCTTGTATATGGAACGTTTGGAATGATAATGGTTTCTGTATGCGCATTCTCTGCCCATTGATTTTCAATCCCTAAATGCCGATATTGTGTTACAAAATTGACTACAAACAAGAATTCTAGGATTGTACTATATTAAGTTATTACAGGTTGTTTCAACAAACCTGTAGAAGGAATTCTAAAAATGCAGAGCTTGAAAGCAATAACATGTTAAGTTTCAAATGAGGAATTGATTCTAATGTATTTTGAACACTTTACTCAGCAGCAACTACTAAGCATAGGTGACACAATTTGCCATCGGTCGAGATATATCTTCTACAGCGGGGGCAAGTTGCTAGTTGCGTTTTAGACAAAGTTATTTGAATAGGACCAGAAGAATGACATGCCGTTATCTTCAAATTGTCCTCGTTAGCGAAAACAGTCTCTTGCTCTTCGGCTACGGGATTCGAGACGCTTTTGCCAAGTAAGGTCACTGTTGATACTTGAAGAAGCTCGCACAATTCGGAATTTTCATCACTCTCTTCCAATTGCAGTTTCTATTAAGAGAATACAGTTTTTTAAATTCCTATTTTGTCAACCTTACTGTATAGAGATAATAAATCTACTTGCAAGAGCCGCTGATCTCGAGAATCAAAAGCCGTGATCTTCACATTCCATTCATGAGTGTTTAACTGGCCAATGGATTTGTTAACCGCATTGCGTATGGATAACGACGGTTTAAGGCACTCAAAAACATCTGGAGACTGGAAGTTTCTCATATCCGCGAACCTACGGTTACGGAACAATCCTCCTTTATCTGCAAATTGTTGGCAAAATAAAACAATATTTTCCGCATAAACTTTACATGTTACACACCTTACATGTTAAATAGCAACTGGACTAGTTAAACAAATGGTTGCACATCCAACCCTTTATTCTAGTTTAGGAGGATATCAGACCTCCACCACAGTTAAGGAAAATATATCGCGATGGCATATCAGATACGCGTTTGGGGGTTTATGACTCCACCCACATACGGACATGGGTAATTTCAAAACGTACATTAGTCATGAATTTTCGCCAAAGGGAATTCAACGCAGCGTGTACAGTTACTATGATCACGGCGTTGAGTCCATCTATGGTTAAAATCAACCCTCCCCATTGATAGCAGTTACCTTGTGAGTACGAAATACTTTCCTTATTAGGGTAACAACATAGGGAGGAAAATCAATACGGGTTCGGGCAATAAAAATCAATTTTCCCTTACATCTTCTTCCATTCCTTCATCAGGAATATTTTACACGAATGATCTAACAATCGATTCTATTACAGTTCAACAAAGCGAGAGCATTAAACGTTGTTTGTGAACGTTTCTGTTTATGCCACGTTTACCAATTCGCTTAATATTTTATCTCGTCATGGAATTAGAATCAAGATATGAAATTTTAGATTACAAAAAATAATGGCTATCCGTGCTAATCATGCATCGCCTAAGCTTTGGATGCTTAAACTTTGATCACTCAATTAGATTGTAAACTTAACAGTGATTCACATACCTGCACGCCAAGGATGATATATTTCAATTTCTTCTGTCAAGTGTGGAAGAATTGGTGCACTTATTAATGTGACTTGATCCAGAATCTCACTCAGTACATATAGGGCAGAAAGTCTTCTCTTGCTCATCATACTGTCGCAATAAAGGCTGCGGGGAAAAACATAGCTTTAGCGAGAAGTTTCAACGGAGCCCATTAGTTTCATTTTACCGTCCTCTCACTATGTTGCAATAAAATGCCGAAACGTTATTACTGACGAAGTACGAAAGCAAACTTGTGACCTTTCGGAAATTAAGTTCACGGTACGCCGAAAACGTCTGAAAGTGGGGTTATAATAAGTTTGTGCAATCAATATCCCAATGCTTTGATCAAGATGATTTGTTGAAAAGTAGACTTGTCCTTGTGATCAATTTTTTTATCGTGACGGCGATCACGATCATAGGCGATCATCTTTCTTGTTAGATTGTCTCCGAAACATGATCGTAAAAATTCTGCGATCGCGATCGCCGACCAGAAAATTGATCATGTTCAAGGCAAATCTGCTGGAAAAAAATAATACATTACCGTTTCAACGAAGTCAGTTAAGAGGTGAAGCATGTAAAGGTCAACGAAACTCAAATTTTTCCAATCGGTTTGTTGCAATTGAAAGTCAGTGACACCATGAAGATTTCCCAGGATGAATCGCAGAACTGAACGGATCTTTTGTACATCGTCTGAGGCTTGTTGTATCAATTGGTTACTAACTGACACGTTACTACCGTTTCCAGACACATGACTAGCAACCCACCAGCTGTATAATGTAAATTTTGTGTTCTTTAATTTAATTTATAATCCGTAATTTACGTGATCGTATGCGTACGATGCTCCTTACCGCAACGCATCGATACCAACAGCAGGTTGGTTCCCATCACCGTCAACAACTGAAAGGGGATCCATTACGTTACCTAAAGATTTAGACATCTTGCGTCCCTCATGGTCTAAGACGAAGCCGTGTACAAATATATTCCTAACAAATACAAGCGGAAATACGATGTGAGAGGAAAAAAGCTGGTTCGATTTTGAAACATGAAGTTAAATCTATTACTTGTAGGGAGCGTGGTCACGGGATGCAACCGAAGTCAATAGAGATGATTGAAACCATCCTCCAAATTGATCAATGCCTTCTAAATATAAATCCGCTTGTTTGCCCTTAGGCAAAACGGAATTCCACGAGACTCCACTGTCAAACCAAATGTCCATAATATCCTAAATTGCACCAGAACTACTTGAATTTTATGTTTTTACGAAACTACGGGAATACTTCAACTACGAGACAATACCATGCCTTTAAATACGTGACCAGGAAGCAACTGCAACTCTTTCATGATTTCACTTCCAATCAAATCTTCCGCACTCTGCAGCCACCATTGGTCAATCCCGTTCTTCATTATGAGTTCACAGAGTCTTTCGACAGCACCCCTTTGAAACGAAATGACAACTGTGAATAAAGGCAGCCAGGACTAGAAATTGTAAACTTAATTTTTTTTTAGTTTTATTCTTATTTTTCATGTAACATCTCACGGCAAGCCAGCATAGAAGTAGCAACTATGATACTTGCTTAAAATGAAGTTTTAGCAAATTATAAGACATTACGTAGAGTACCACAAAAGAGGTGCATTATTATTTTTTTTTTTTAGTTATTCCAATGGCCGCAACAGGTAGGGGTTACCAACCGTGCGCAACAAGGAATTATCAGCAAAATGAAGCCATCATCTCCTTAAAAAAAAAAAAAAAAAAAAAAAAAAAAAAGACTATGGATTTCAGGGAGGAACAATCTGAAACAGACGTTCTCTAGCATTGTGTGTCAGATAATTTAAAAAACGATAGCTCATTTCTCCCACACAAAACCAGCTGAATAGAAATTTTTTGTTTAAATAGCTAAAGGGTAAATTCAAACAAGTAGAACTAGTAAGACTTAACGCCAGTAAAGGGAATTCGCTTGGCCTCAGTCAACTTAAATTCGTAATCAATTGCACCCATGTTCTTCAAAACTATTCAATTGATGTTTTACATACTGCTGCCAAACTGACGGAGTTCGAGAAAATGCAATCAGATTGGTCACTTGAAAATTCGGGATTTTTCGCATTTCCACTACGACAACCATACACCTAATTCCCATAAAAACTTAGCCATTCCGGACATAACGGTGCCACAGAAAAAAAACCCCACCCACTTAGAGCATGCCACGGTAAAAAACATCTTCTGGAGCCTGTTATTCCAAAAAGCTTTTTGATACTCCAGACGCGGAGTTGACGATGAGCAATCTCAGGCTGGAAAAGAATAAAATGAAATGAAAAACAAATTCCCTTGTTAAGGCTGCCGTGCCCGACCAATTAGAAGACATCTCGCTTTCAAATACATCCGATTATAGGATGATTTTTAGCTAATAAGACTTTTCCATTGGTAGCTTGCGTTTCCTGCGGAGAATGACTACGGAAGCACAATTTTAGGAGATATTTTAATAAACTTGAAACTCAAACCTTGACCGCGTTTCTATCTTCTAGAGAAAAGAGGAAAAATACTTCTTTTTTTTTTTTTTACAAACCTGTGCAAAATGGCATTTTTTGTAGGCAACGACGAATTGTAGAAAACTGGAATAGGAACTATGAAAAGTTTAAATTATTATTGATATGTGCATAATTTTAAAAATCACCATTATAACAATGAGGAAAAAGAAAGAGTTTACAATTACAAACCTCCCCAGGAACGTTGCCTCGAGATGCACCAGTATGGTCTACTTGCCAACTGATTGAGCATCGTTTTTTCGAAATTGGCGGGAAACACCACAACGCGCTTCATAGCCTCCTAATACAAGATAAAATTGTACCATCACCTAAGCAACTACCGAGATACAATACACTTACTATTGCTGCAGTTTTAATTTTTTCTGTATCGATAAACCATTGAAGACTAGCTCTCAGAATCACCGGCTGCTTTGTTCGCCAATCGTAAGGATAACTATGCCTAAAATTTTCTAGGAAGATTACATCGCTCCCTAATAGTCTTAACACAACATCTTGACCCTTGTCTAAGACGCTATATCCAGCTAGATCACTTCCAGCATCTGCGGAATACCTCCCTTCTTCATCAACTAAATTCAACTTCAGATAATATTTTAATAGTTAGTGGATTCCAAATTGAATCAGACAGCAATTTTTCTTACGATCGGCAGTTTATGCTCCAATGCTACAAGAAAGTCATCAGGACCATGGGCTGGAGCAGTATGCACAAGACCTAAAGACTGATTCATTTTATTTGTGATCTTTGTGGTAAATGTTTCATTAAACCTAAAATTTTTATGTTCAATAAATGAAATTTTACCTGTTCCCTTTTTCACAGTTACATGTTCAGAGGGTAGTAATGGCAATTTTTTGCTTTTCTGAATAGGATGTAAATAGAAGTGTCCCTGCAGTTCTTTTCCTAATATTAATCATAACTTCAGAAATAAAATGAAGGCACTGAGAAGGTTCAACTATGTGATGTTACCATAAAATTCCTTGACCACAGTTAACTCACACGACAATAGCTGCTGAAGAGACTGATGGAGCTCTAGTGCAATAACCAAGTACTCATGATCCACTTTGGATTTACACCTCACAAGGCAGTACTTTATGTCTGGATGAAAACAGACAGCTTGATTAGCTGGTAATGTCCATGGTGTGGTAGTCCATACTACTAGGTAAACAGGTGCGTTTTTGGAAACATCGATTATGCATTCAGGCAATGGTGTGTGTAGAACCAATTTCAGGTAAACAGATGTGCTAACATGGTTCAAGTTGTATTCCAATTCGGATTCCGCAAGAGCAGTCCTAGAAAGAGTAAATGAAAAAAATGTAGCTTAAAACACAGGGACAATTGGCAATAGAACACAGTTATATCTTCATGCAATTTGATCACTACTGGGTTGTACAAACTTTCTTCAGTGGTAGCTCTTTTGAAAGCACTTTTGATATCAAGTGATAAGTATTTGCTAAAAACGACACCAAAAGGGTTTCAGCCTCCCATTGCTCAAGAGTATTCTAATGATGCCCTTTGATTTAAAAAATTCGGAACAATTAGCGCCTAACATTCTAGATACTTACACCCTGTCGCTGATTTAATGCATGTTTATAACAGTCAATACTGCTGGAGATAACTGAGCATAGAAAAATCAAGGAAACAAAAATTTACCTTGCAGATGGGGACCAGTATACTGGCTTGTAGTCTCTGTAAACAAGTCCCTAATAAATAGATTAACAAATATGTAACATTTTACTAGCAAATTTGATTGCAGCTAAATTATAAGCCTAGCTTTATCATACTGACTTTATCATAAAGATCACAGAACAGTTTAAGCTGTGAAGTGACATATCTTGGGGAAAATGTGAAGTAGCAATTGTTATTCCAATCTGCCATCACTCCCCAACGTGAAAAGGCTGCTTTCTGAAATTTTATGGTGTCCAATGCAAACATTTTAGCTAAAGTTTACAACAAACAATTAAAGATGTTATACTGATGCTTTTAACAAAATTATTTACCTTTCTGACGAATTTCTAACCCACTTGATTTCTGTGTGTCATATGCTTCCAAAGCTTTCAACTCAATGGGCAGACCATGGCAATCCCAACCTGGAACATAATGTACCATCTTCCCAGAAAGCAGGTTGTAACGTAACAGTATATCTTTTAGAATTTTGTTCAAGGCATGACCCATATGTGGTTTTCCATTTGCATATGGAGGGCCATCATGTAAAACAAATTCATCTTCAGCCTGTGAATTCTTTCTTTGCCACTGATACAGTTGATCAAATGAGGCTGTCTGAAAGGAAAAATTTAAAGAAATCAATGGAATTAAACCACCTTCACAGCAATTTTACCTTCATAATCCATAAGTCTCTTTCCTTTCGTTGTTTGGAACTTACGCGAAGCGGAAAGCTGGTCTTAGGCAACAATACACTACTGCTAAACGGTTTCCTAAAATGAATTTTTGTCAAAAAGAACAAAACAGCATGCTTATTTTTTTCGTAGTTCTTACCGAGAAATTACACACATAAACGTATTCATCGCTTGCAAACTGATCCGCAAAACACAACCGTGATCATTCAAACTACCGTGTCATATGCCACAACCCTTGAATCGTTTGCACATTGAGTTATCGTCTGCTATCCTCAGTTACTTGAATGTTCAACCACGATATAATAGTACGGTAACGAACACGATCCCCTTATCCCTGGCTGTTGGAGAATTGGGCGTTGTTTACGAAGGGGTTACGCGATTCACCATCAGGTTCGCGGTAGAAGCTATTGCACCGAAATATTTCTTTGCAAGAAAGTAATTTTTCCATATTGTAACGAAAGATTAATTATCGTGTGAGTGTATATTTGTCTATAGTTAGTTTTATTTTAAGTTATTAGTTAGTATTTAAACATATTTTTAAAATAATTATTAATACAAATTATTTTAATTATAAAAATACAAGATTTCGCAAACACAGTTGGATTACAATTACTTGGTGCGGTCTCCTCATTCACATATTGTTTCAATTCACCTGTTTTTAATTCAGCAGTTTCTGCAGATATGATACCAGCTATGGAATAATGCTTCATCAGCAGTTACATTGATGTTCAATAAGGTTTCTCCACTGATGTTCGATAAGGCCGAACTTATAGGTTTTTTGGCACCTGAAGAATTTGAATTTTTGTTAGATTTTAATGCTCGTTTACCTGCCATAGTCCTATTTTAACTAGTGCGAGTGCGGGGAGTATTACCCCGCTGGCGCCATATTACGCCCACAAGAGTTAATGATTTAATTGGTTTCATTTGAAATTTCCGCTAATTTTCTAAATTATTTTGGATATGGCGATTGAAACCGTTAACTGTAATTCGAAAACGAGAAATTAACCCGACAGATTGATAATTTTTTTTTCAACAAATCGCGGTTTGCACCGATCAAAGACGATCGGGGATGAGCGCTGCTGCCTCACTGGTCATTGGCCGAGTCATGCAAAAGAAAATAACAACGAAATAGCAACCAGGCAATGTCGCGAAAGGCGCAATTTTCAAAAAATGATGAACTTCAAACATACATAAAACATTTCCAGATTTCACTGTTTGATGATTCTTGTTCATCAAACGGAATGAAAGGAAGCTTCAATACATTCAATTTTACTTTTAAGTACATTGACTGGCAACTACAAATTCTGTAAATGAAAAAAACTTGGTTTTCTCTATCAGCCGTGTAGCCGATCGGCCTGCTAGAATCTGACGGAGAGCTTTGGAATCCCGTAGTAAAATCTCGTCTTTTTTTATGTTTCTTTAGACAGAAAATATCAACATTTGCAATCGATGGAATAAAGGTAATGAGAATTTGTAAAGGAATCATCAAAGAAATCAATATGGAACGGGAGATGATGGAAAAACTGCTAATGATTTCATTAAATCACAAGCTAGCTATCGCTGTTTTCCTTCAATATCTACTCCTCCAGTCTCGTTAGTGTTCAGTCATCGTAAGGGAACGGTAAACAGTACCGATAAATCGTTGCTTTACAAAAATCTGAAGAATAGAATCATCAATGTTGGACCGGGGCACATCGATGTGTACGTAGTGGACGGATTTTTTTTCTTATATCTGCTTGATCTATATATGCCACAGATTTATGAAGATATCGCAAAATCTATCCTAGTAAAATTTTGTAAATGAAAAGCAAAGAGGATTGATCTTGTCTTCAATCGGGTACTATTCCCATCAAACAAAATGTTTGACTAAACGGTCTTTGACGGTCCGCCAATACAGTCCAAAAAAAATATGATTACGAGGTGCCCTAGTGTAAACCAAAAAATTGACTCAACCCAACCCACCAAAAAATATTCGGAATTCGATCTTGAATACGAATAGAGTTACAGCGTGAATGGAATAGCAATAACGAATAGACAACGTTGAACTTAGGCGATGAATACAGAATAAACAATAATCCTTTATTTTTATATCTTTTTTTAATTTGCTTTTTCTCAAATTTTAGTAGTTTTTAGTCCTAGTTTAGACCGCACTCACTTGCTGCTGCTATTTGGTTGCTATGTTTGGCCCAGCTTACGGCTGTAAGATACTGACGCGATACACGTACGTACAGTACAGGGAGGTTGCAGTGAAACGTGTCGGGTGTGGCAAACAAAGCATAGGGAAAACCGCCACATTTTTCTGCAGTTCATCCTGTTTTTTCGTCACACCAGTACATTGCCGATAGCAGTCCTATGCAGGTGCCGAGCATAGTACCCAAATAGCAGCGGCTATTACTGCGGAAAGTGGGCGTTGCCTAAAATAGGACTAAAGCTGCAAATGTGTGAGAATGGAGGCTCTCTAAAACGTTAATAACTTTTTAACTATCCAACTCTTTGAAAAATTAATGGTTGTGTTATACAACTGACACTGGCTTTAAAATAAGATCAATAAGTAATTTTTGGGCATTCGCTTATGGTAACAGGAATTGGTTTTAGTTTGGTGTATTTGTCATAAGAGCCTTTTAAATTCGGCTTAAAAATTGTTGCTGGCGCCTAGATTTTCTCATCATTATTAGGTTTTTACGTATGGTAATTAAAATGCAAAATAAATCAAATATTGTATACATGTGGTTCAAAAAAATTTTTATCTGCTTATTTTTTAAAATTGTAAAATGAAAAAAATATGTGCTTTTTTGCGCTAGCAAAATTATTGATCGCATTTTAGAATGTGATGTAATTATTGTTTCAATGAAAGGTTTCACACAGTTCCTGAGTAATGTATCAGTAACAACCCCTCCTCCCCCCCCCTAAAAAAAAGAATTATTCTTATAACTAGTTTGGGGTTAAAATACTATAATGGTTGTACTATGAAGTAGTCCTAAAATTGGACTCGGCCCCAAGAAGTCCGATGATTTGGTTTGGACCAAATCATGCCAACTTGAGGAAGGGATAGTGGTTGTACGCGACCGGTGTGATTCATCAGAAGCGCCATCTCGTTATATGGCTAGCAACAGAATATTTTCGCTTTTCCCTCATTTTCCACAATTTCCGCACCTCCAGTTATACATTTTATATTCATCCCACCTATGGCTCCTGCGCTTTAGGCACCACCCTAAAAACTCTTACCTTTACATTTGTTCGCTTCCGAGATTTTTATGCAATAGCCACGTCATGAAGCTTGCGTTTCTTCATGCGGAACGTTAGGAGCAGTAAACACATCTTGATTTCGATAGCACTTTCTCCTAGAATTGTACGAAGTGGACTTACTTTTGGATCAGGCAAGGTAACCTAAAACAGATGTTGTAACTTTCGTGTTCTTAGCATTAATTTGGCTTTATTTGAGAATTGAAGTTCAAGCAAGCGAGGTATGACAGAAAAGTTCCCTTCTCATTCGTATGTTGTTAAAACGTTATTCTTTTTAGCTACTTATCTTGAAATGGAATTAAGTTGTAAGGAAGATATATGTATTATTTCGCCTTTTCCAAATTTTTTTAATTTTTTAAATTTTTTATCCACCCTACTTACTATACCTACTGTCAGGTAAATAGATCTTCCTTGCCTGCAGAATGAAGTGTCAAAATGATTTGTCAAATTTCATATTAAAAAAAAAAGGCCAAAAAACATTTTTTTTCAAGTTTTATTTATAATTACCACCAGTTTGTATGTCAGGAGGAAATTGAAACTAGTGTGAAGTGAAAGGTTGATGAAGGCAAATATGTTTGTGGAGGAAGTGAAAGGAAAACCCCTGATTCGGAATGTAAACCAGGTTATTTCTGTTCCTTAGGTTGCATTATAATTGGTCATAATATCTCATACGTCTAGCAATCTGTCAAAATGTTTCTCTATTAGATGGTTATTTCTTGTTGACTTCCGTTAATGTAGATCCTATTTTACACTGATCCCATTAATTTTGCTAGCTATATTTTAGGTATGTTTCTAAAGAATTTTCCAGGTGGAAATTTTGTCATGGTGTTAGTAATTTGTATCTTAAAGTTTATGTAAATAAGCAGGCAATGACAACCATGTTAACTCCCTATTCATAGCACATTTTTCTTTTGTAGTAAAGCAGGCTCTACCAAACTAGAATGTTTCGAGGAAGGATAAGAATGCATACATGTCGTATCATCCTGTTCACTTCATTGGTGTGGTTTCTACTTGATGTTGCAGTCCTCTTTTACTATTCGGATTCTCCTACTCCTTCTCGAGGTAACGGGATTGCTGATGGAAATCATGGTGCTATGCCCCAAAATTCACTTGGCATTCTTGGTGCCCAAGCTGCTGGGGCCCATCCAGCGAAAAGAGAGATCCTTGATGATTCCTCCGGTAACGCCGTCAATCATTTTGCTCAAGCATCGTTACCATCCAACCATAAAGATGAGGTGTGCATTCAACTATAGCAACATCCTCTTTAAGATTACTGAGATAGGAACATAACTGGGCTAGATAAAAAAAAAAGTATTATTAACCGCTGAATTTCTCTTACATAGGTGATAGAGATGGATGAACGTGGGTTTTCGTTAAAATATGCCCAACATGAGCTAAAGAAATGGGTTCCAGCTGCAGTCGTGCCTGAACAAGCTGGCAGTCCCGGAGAAATGGGGAAGCCTGTTCATTTACCTGCGGATCAGGAATCTTTAATGAGAGAAAAGTTCCGTCTCAATCAGTTCAATCTGTTGGCTTCAGACTCCATATCTCTGAACCGCTCGCTTCCAGATGTTCGCTTAGAAGGGTATGTAAAATCCATCTAAACATATTTATGGTAGACCATGGACGTAAAATGATTTATTTCCAACCGTACTAGTTGCCGTGAAAAATCTTATCCTTCCATGCTTCCAACAACGAGCATTGTTATCGTCTTTCACAATGAGGCTTGGTCAACATTGCTTCGCACTGTATGGTCTATCATAACCCGCTCACCACGTGAACTGCTGGCAGAAATTATTCTGGTGGATGATGCTAGTGAAAGAGGTACGTGATTAATGTTTCTAATGATTTTTACAACCTACTAAACTGGATATTTTTTTATATTTTGTTATTATTATTTGTGCTTGGCGTGTCGGGCAAAGATTATCTCGGAAAGGAACTTGAAGAACACGTAGCTAATTTCCCCGTCCCTGTTCACGTACTCCGTACTCACAAACGTTCGGGACTCATCCGAGCTCGCCTTATTGGTGCTAAAGAAGTTAAAGGACAAGTAATTACGTTTCTTGATGCCCACTGTGAATGCACAGAAGGGTGGCTTGAACCTTTGTTAGCTCGGGTGGCGGAAAATAGGTGACATTTATTGATATTTCGTTGTAGACTTAGGTTTTTTTTTTTTAAATAACACATTACTTATTAATTCATCATTATCGTATATTTAATGCAGGAAAATCGTTGTGTGTCCGATAATCGATGTAATTTCGGATGAGTCATTTGAATATGTGACAGCGTCCGACATGACTTGGGGAGGTTTCAATTGGAAACTCAACTTCAGATGGTATTATCGTTATAATGATATGCTTATGCAAAAAGCATAAACATTTTGGTGAATCTTATTAGGTACCGAGTTCCACAAAGGGAGATGGATCGACGAAACGGAGATCGCACTCAGCCTTTGCGGACACCAACAATGGCTGGAGGACTGTTCTCCATCGACAAAGATTATTTTGAGGAAATCGGCACCTATGACGAAGGCATGGACATTTGGGGTGGTGAAAATCTCGAAATGTCCTTTAGGGTATGTTTTCGTACTATACGGAACGGTTTGAAAGGATACGTAAAGTGGATGCTGGGTGATCATTCTTTTTACGTAACCATCAAAATGCCGCTAAATTTATAGATTATGGTAAGAAAAATTACCGCGTGTCATGACGATGGAGAGTTGTGCTCTTGATACAGGTGTGGCAATGTGGTGGCGAACTGGAAATAATTCCATGTTCACATGTTGGTCATGTATTTCGAGACAAGTCGCCATATTCCTTTCCCGGGGGTGTTGCCAAGATTGTCAACAAAAATGCCGCAAGAGTAGCTGAAGTCTGGATGGATCGCTGGAAGGATTTCTTCTACGAGATGAACCCAGGTTGAATCATCTCACCTCCACCCGTTTCTGTTTACTATGTAGAACCAGCGTCCTCCTTTATACTAATATTGATCCGGGCTTCAAGCCCATATCTTTAGTAGAAACGCTTGGGTTGGGGCTTTCGGACAGGATTTACACACTAACGGCCCGCATTTAGGGACAGGTAGCTTATTGGTTACCCAGAGCAATTGCTGGTTTATGTGTTAACAGGAACCATTCTCGTGACAGTGTAGCTTTCTTAGGATTAAGCCTCGTCTTCGAATCGTTTACGAAGACCTAATTGTTGGAATATGGGCTGCAGTGGCTATTTGTAGATACAATGGTTTCGTACACATTAACTTTAGGATTCTACTAACCAATCTTTAGTGATTCTTTATGATGAATCGGGTGCCCAGGTGTGGATGTGTGGTGGGTCGGTAGAAATAGCCACCTGTAGTCACGTGGGTCATGTCTTTCGCAAAACTACTCCCTACTCATTTCCTGGCGGAACAGCGCGCATTGTCAACCACAACAATGCACGACTTGCTGAAGTTTGGCTCGACCAATGGAAGGAATTTTATTATGAGCTCAATCCCGGTAGGGAATCCATTGCTGATGTGTTCTATTTAGTCACCTCAGCAATTCAATTTGGCATGCAACCGCTCTATCGGGATGTATAGCATGGCAGGACAAGCGTTCCTTTTTTGTTTTTTGTTTTTTTATTTTTGTTGTTTATCCTTCCTCTCTTTCCTTCTGTTTTTACTTCTTTGTCACTTTACAACGTTATGTCTGTTTTGAAATTTCCATCGGTGACTCGGTATTGCTTCACGCCTACTAACGTAGTTTTTCACTTCCTTTCTGCTTCCATCTTGCGCCAATGGATATGTTTGGCTTTTAGAAACGCATTTAAACAAATGAAAAGTAACTCGATTTCCCTCTACCCATAGCTTCTTTCCTTTTGCATATTTAGTCAATTTAATGATTGGGCAAATGTTTTGACTTTGGCATTGAATGGATTCTTTAGGTGCAAGAAGTGTGGAAGTGGGAGATGTATCATCCAGACGCGCTTTGAGAAAGAAGCTCAATTGTAAAAGTTTTCGGTGGTATCTGGAGAATGTTTATCCCGAATCTCAAATGCCTTTGGACTATTTTTTCCTCGGAGAGGTATTAGAACTTATTATCATAGTTATTATTATTGGGTTTTTTAATTTTTATTATTATTTTTTTTTTTTACATTTTTAAAAATATTTATTTTATTTTTCACCTCTTTCTCTCCCACTCTCTTAGTTTTTTCGCAGCCTCTCTCGCATTCTCTTTTTCTAGCCTTTCTAGCTAATTATGTTCTCGTGTCTGTGCAACTAAAAGTGACCAATCCTTTTTTCAATATTTAGATTCGCAATGCAGAAACGCAAACGTGCTTAGATACAATGGGCCGTAAAGGTTAATATGAAAAGAAATCACAATGTTATTTTTCGTATTAACCAACGTATTCTTAGGTGGTGAGAATGTCGGGATCTCCTACTGCCATGGACTTGGCGGTAATCAAGTATTTGCATACACCAAACGCCAGCAAATCATGTCCGATGATAACTGTCTGGATGCTACTGGAACCGACGGAATTGTTAAGCTAATCCGTTGTCATGGAATGGGTGGCAATCAAGCGTGGCTCTATGAAGCTCAGGTATCGTGTTTTAAGTCGACTAATGTATTAACAAAGTTTGTCAGTAAGCAAACCTATTACATTTCTGGGAATATTTCTTTATGTTGTAGGACGGTCTGATACGCCATGTGAATTCCGGCCGTTGCTTATCGAAACCAGAATCACGAGATGTAACATTGCCTGTGTTACGAAGATGTGATGGATCCTCAGGACAGCAATGGGTCATGAAGAGTCGGTTTAAGTGGCAGGCTACTATAGACGATAATTCCTTGTAAATGGCTTTGTATTTCTACGAACCTTCCAAAGAGAGAGAGAAAACGATAGAGAAACGTGTTGTCAGATGACATGTATATAGGTGAAAGGTTGCCATTTAAATATGATGGGAGCTCGTGATGCCGTCCTCTTAACAACCTCCATGTTTTCTAAATATGTACCATTTTGTTGTATCACATGACACATTCCATCTCACTAAGACCATTGAAATGCATTCTCGGCAATGAGTAGCAGCAACACCAACTTAATGTGACATCAGAGGTTTGGTTTACTGGAGTCGTTTGCTTTTGTTTTTCATTGATATAGTTTTCACCTTTTTTCTCCCATACACCTGGCGTTTGCTGCGCTTTCATAGGCCCTCTAATGCTATACAGTACTTTCCGTTGTACTTCTAGATCATCTGCTAAAACGTAATTAAGTCTCAACTTCGAGACGTGCGTGAAAGCTGTACTTCTGATTGATTGGTACATCTACATAACATTTAAATTATCCAGCGTCAACTTGTTCCGCGTATCGTTTGACTGAATACAGATATCGCTGCCCAAAATTAGCATATACTATTGAAGACCAAAAATTTATTTCATATGAGACTATTTGGCGAGTTGCTACCATAAGCATGCTTTTTTCAAGCAGCTGCTGTCCTCATCGTGTCAAAAATCAAAACTTTGTTACTAACATTAAACATCCATTAACCTCCTCCGGTTTAAGCTTCCGCCACCCTGGCTTAGGTTTCAGGAATGAATCATCAGAGTATATCCTTGACATTCCATAAAAATAGGGAAGGTCATGAAAAATATCAGTCAGGAATCCCGTAAAGGAAAATGCTTTTCCATTGTGTCCCCCCTCTGGTCTCTAATTTGAAGTCGCAAAACCTTAACATATGGTCATATAGGGAGATACTGCTAAGCGACACAAATAAGTGTTTAAACGCCTGTATCCTAACAAACATATAGAATTTTTGCGCACGTTTTCAACTATACCCGTATAGAATGGGGCTTTGATTCTTGCACAGGTATCTGTCGCTGAGTTCTCTTTAAAAAAACGTAGTAACCATGTGAATGGTACCGAAAATCATATTGTCACATGATTTTTTGCGAAAAGGCATAGAGTCAATAGAGTCTCTGGACCTCGGGACAATTTAACCAAAAATGAAGACTAAACTGGCTGCTGCTTGCAAGCGCATGGTAGTCAGTTGGCTCAGCCTCCATTTATTGGCTAAAACACGACCAAGAGTGGATGTCACTAATTTACAAACAAAAACCATCTAGGTTATCCAAAGATAGACTTAGGCACGAAAAGACAAGTTAGACTTGCTTACTTCAAAATCAGAATTACAATCTTATAAAACACGCTTTCCTCTGGTGACTAGGGATGGGATGCTGAAAAATGCCGCAAGCCGTTGGTTTATTGCAAACTTTATCGTAATGGTAGAAGGTTTTTTTTCTCTGGAAAGACCAAAGCATGTCCATGGCTACCGGTCTAGATGGAAAAATAAGACATTGAATTAATTTAAATGGAACAAGAAGTTCATAACAGGACAATGCAGTATTTAGTTTTGAGAATTTTTCAAACTAAAGCCACGCCTTTCATTGTATAACGTTCAAGATCCATACATACATCCATATATACAGACTTGCCGCGATCGCAATCCCGATCACGATAAAAAAAATTGATCGCTAATCCGATCACTTGAGATTGATCGGGATTCGATCATTTTTAGCGACCAATCTTTGCGCCATCTAGCGGTCGATTTGGTTGTCGCATGTAAGTATTTTACTACTTTTGTTGTCGAACGAGAATTGTCAGAGACTGTTTAATACTCACTCTTTTTTGTAATGTACTAAATGCCTTAAAGAATGTGAATTTTAGTACACTAGATGTATAAAAATGATCGGGAAAAAAGATCCAAAAAATTCGATCGGCAATCCGATCATCCACAGTTTGATCGGATCGCCGATCACGATAAAAAATTGATTGAAGCGGCTAGTTTGCATATATAAAATCCAATTTATTCTCTAAAATAATTTTGCTTTAGAAATCCTTTTACCTTGAGTGATTTACCTACAAAGGTAATTTTTTCCTCGAAGCCACTTAGATAAGTTGGGATAATTCCTTCGTGAGACGTGAAAAAAGGAAGGCGGATGACAGTCGCGTGGTGATCTTTATACATTTGGAACATATCTACCATATCAGCGATTCTAAATACAATATGTAATACTTCAAGTATTGAGACAAACGGGGAAAACTTATGGGAAAAAGCTGTTTTCACGACAGCTTCCAAAAATCGAATTTTAGTTAAAATTCCATGGAGGTTCTTTTAGGTAGGTTCCTCTTTGGAGGTTCTTTTAGGTAGCAGGTACCCTTGACATTTTTATCAGATTTGGTTTATAAATTTTGTTTAGGTAGCTTTACTTTCTGTTTTAGTTAAATGTATTTGGTCGATCGAGATAATGTAATGTAAAAAAATGCTAATTTAGCTTCCTTGCATGGCTGAACGGCTAGCTATAGAGAAGAGGGTAAAAATGGGGGTATCTTAGTTAGCTTTGGTTAAATATTAGGGTTAAGCGGACCCAAATCGGACAAAAAACGTATTTTGTCATTATATCTGAAAAAAATGGCATTTAGCGCTTTGGAAGGTATGATGTTGTAAAGTGTACCTAAGTTTATTTTCAAAATTTTTCTCATTCTAATTGGTTTAGTAGTTTAGTCGTAAACAAATTTTTTTGAAAATGACAAAATTGAAGGAAAAAAAATGAAAGGGGGATAGCTGGACATCCATTGTACCACATTAGACATGGTCTTTAAACCTTGAGATAATGAAGATACATGCTTCGAAAAAATCGTATAACGTTCAGATTTCATTAAATTATATATGTATGTGTAAAAAAATACTAAAGTTAATTTAATTTGATCGAAGTCCGGCAATGAATGATTGGGGGTGGGGTTGGCGGTGAAATAGGACTGAAACGAAAAAGGACTGAAAATTTCCAGTCCTATTTCTACCGGAAAAATAGGGCTGACTTCAAAAAACTTTTAGGATAGTCCTATTTCTCCAAGCCATCAGTCCTATTTCTCTTTAGTGTTGGCGACTATCTAAACCTCAAAACGATATATCGATATTTTTAGATAGTTTTTAGATAGTGGAATTTTTTAGATAATCGCTGTATCGATACATTCCAAATAGATCTTCCATTTAACAAGAGATGGCGTCTAGTGGAAATGAGAAAAAAACTATAATAATTTAATAAATTATTACCTCTACCTAGATTTGAACTCCGATGCTTCGTGATACGAGCTCCGACTTAAACCCACACCGCTAAACCAGTAAAAAACAAACGACATGGCACAAGTATGGTTTTTGTTGGCGAGTATCGATACAAATTTCATGACATACAATATTTTTATCGTCTGCTTTACTTTACAAGTCTTAACAGATGATTTTAGTTATACATATCAGTGTTGCCTTACGTAATAGAATAGGTTTTTGTAGAGATATTTATTACATGAATATGAGATGTAGAGAAAATAATAATTTACCATTGTGCAAATGTATATATCGTCAGCATCTAAAAATATGTTTTTCAAATTTAAAAAAAATGTTTTGCAGATGGATTCGAACTTCTGTACTTCGTATTACGAGCGCGGAATTGATCCACAACGCTAACGTGTGTCAGGCAATGAATCCAACGTTTGGTGCCGAGTATCGATACAAATTTCAGAAACAACTGCTATTTACCGTCATCTGCTTTATCGACGGTGCTAAACAGAATACTATTTTGCTATGAAAATCTGTTACAATTATCAATTAAAACTTCTATTTTATTAGTACCGTACACGCCTCAGTTAACAGTGAGCAAGTATCCTAAATTGTTGTTACTCAGATACGTTTAAAATTTAATGTGTAGCAGATTGTAAAAAAAATGCCCCAAATCAGCTTTGCACTCGAGATTTCCGAATCCCAAGCACAGTCCTTATCCACAGCACTACTCCCTCATTAAATTTGTATGCAATGCAATGCATAATAATATGTTACCGAGTATCGATACAAATTGCAGACGAAATTCTAACATTGCTGTCGTCTGCAACGATTTAGATTGAAGATTTGTTTACTATTGATATCAGGGTTGCCACCGCAATTAATAGTATTCTTATACAGCGAATAAACTATTAAAAACGTCAAAATATTTATATAGGACTGTTATGCAAAATATTTTGAAATTCCCGTTAAAAAAACATCTAAAACATATTTTTGCAACAATCAAAAATAGTGAAAAACTATGTCTCCGTTGAGGATTGACCTCCGTATCTTTAAGTCCTGAGTCACATCTTCTTCCATTTAGCCATAACGTTCTTTAAAATACGTAACCAGCAAGGTGGTATTGTTGTGGCGTAGTATCGATACAAATTGCAGACGGATATCTAATTTTGTCGTCGTCTGCTCAATTTTACGAAGCTGCTGTTGCTAATTTGGCAACGTCAGGATCGGAGATGGGGAAATCGGTAACGAAGGGAGGAGTCACCGAACACCTCACCTGACGATTACCGCAGTTAGCTGAGGACACCTGTCCGTTTACCGTCGTCTCCTCTAAAACAAACTTAGTATCGTACTCGTGTGTCCATCACTTGTCCTGTTTTTTCTCTTCGTTTTTTCGCTCAAGTACTGGCAGGCAACCAGTACTTCGCTAACTCGAATTTCCTTTCTTTGTGTTAATACTAGCTGGCAACTAGTATTTCCTTTCGTGTCGAACTGTCTATTCCAACAAACTCACGTGGTAACCTGCTCGCAACAAGTCACCACTACCTGTTATTTTTCTCTCGTGCACTGGCAACCATACGCCAAAATACAATCCTAGTTTTTCTCAACGTCCCTATTTTTTCATCTGTCTCGTCCGTGCGTAAAGGCAACAAATTGGTGCATCGACCGGGAAATTATCGAAGCTCGGTACGACGGCCATTACGCACGCCTTTCGTCCGTCGCCTTCGCCATCGTCTCGCCACCAACTTCGTCTTCGCCATCTTCGCCTTCGCCATCGCCTCGCCGCCGTCTTCGCCTTCGCCATCGCCTCGCCGCCGTCCTCGACTTCATCCGGTCTCATCGTCTCTCACCTTCCTCACTCGCCTTCAAGCTGACGACATTCAATTAATAGTCATATTTCAGTAACATTTCATCCGCATCGCTCCGTTTCATATCATCCTAAGACCCGCGTGGCAGACTCATCGTTCCATCGTCCACGTCCGAATCACTACGTGTTCAGTTCGTAGCTCGTCTCGCCGTAATTACTCTGTTTCCTTACTTTACACCATCATGGCCCAGTCCCTTCCTCATCTTCCCGCTATCGATGAAGATGACGAAACAAATTTCGATTGGGAAACCGCCACCGATCCAGCACGTCTCAAAAGATTCCGCACTACCGGAAAATCAACGCACACCCGTTCAGGAAAGAAGTTGATGACGGCCGTTCGAGTCGGCGAAGATCGCGACACCGTCCGCGCCTTACGAGCCACGTATATCCGCGATTACGATGAACTGGAGGAGCGACACGACCGTTTTCTACAGTTTTTCGCCCCAGATGCTCCGTCTGAGGCCCTCGCTGGCGAACAACTTTGGCTGCAAGCGGTAGTGTGTGAACACCAAGCCCTGTTGACTACGTGCGACGATTATTTGGCAAGGCTTCCAGCCCGATCGACCGCTTCACTATCTTCCTCACATCACTCCAGCGTGTCATCCGCTCGCGCAAAGATACAAGAAGCCGAACGGCTGCAGAAGGAAGCTGAATTCAGACTTCAAAGCGCCCAAGACGAAGCGGTTCGTAGGGCCGCTGAAGATGTCACTTTAAGGCAAGTCGAAGACTACCAACGACAAGTCGCCGCTAATCGTCAACAGCGGGAACTCCGCGACCAAATTGAACTTCAACGGCTTTCCGGCGCCATCCTGAAAAGACAATTAAATGAACTTACCGACGGAGAACAGGATCAGCCCGAACAGACACCGATGCTACCCGTCACGAGCGCATCGTCCGAGGCCACTGCTCCTTCTTCTATTTGGTCTGCAAACCCACCTTGCCAAACGTCGACTGTTAGGTCTACCACAGTCGGCTTACCACCTCCTCAAAATGCCGTCCCTACGCACACAACGATGACACCCTCAATCGGCTCCAGTATACCGAAGTCGTTGACGCCTACTAGGCTCTTCACGCCGTCAAACCCCGTTCCATCCACGATCGCTACGCCTTCAGTCGCCGGCGGAGTTTTCAACCAAGTCCGCGGACTTGCAGCTAGAGCCATCAGTGCCCTCACTCCAAGCAAGCCTGCTCCCATCCCGTCGCACCGAAGAGCCTCACAGCCGACGACGGGCGGTTCTACCAACCCTTCTAGCGCGATGCCTACTACAGGAGCTGGTAGGCCCCCATATGTATCTACTCATGCAACGAGTACACCACAAATCAACCCCCAACGAACGCATGAATATTCAAGACATTCATTCCCACCGCCGTCTGGATCTTCAGTGGGAAATGGTGGCACGCCACAACCAACTTCGCTCCCGTTCCCGAGCAATGAAATGGCTCCACCATTATATTTACCGGCCCCACCAATTCCGCTAGCTCCGCCGCAAGTAACCCTCGACTCATCGCGGGTTTACACGCCAGACGCCTGGATCCATTCCCCTGAAAACCCATCTGCGCTTGGTCGTTCGGGTGTCAAACCACCAAGGATGAAGGCACCAAACTTTGACGGCAACCCACGCAATTGGCCCATGTTCATCCAAATGTTTAAGGTCTTCGTCCACGACGCGGTCAACTCTGATGCAGAACGGATTGCACACCTTCACGATGCGCTTACTCAAGCCATTAGAAAGGACATTGGTGAAGCCCTGCAGAACCCTGGGCTTTACCGACACGCTCTAAGCGAACTGCACAAACGCTACGGGAACCCTCAGATCGTTTCTCAAGCTTGCACATCATCTCTACTAAAATTGCAATCGTTCAGGGATAACGATTATAAAGCCCTGCGTGCTTTTTCGGCCGACCTCCATTCCGTTGTGGCCACGTTGAGACTTGGTGGATACGGCATGGAACTCCACAGCAACGCTACTCTTTCACAACTTGTCTCCAAGCTACCCCCTGCGTTAAGAAGTCGATGGGGAGAAAAAAGCTGGTCCATGCAACCCCAGTTATCTACCGTAGAAGACCTGGATAAATGGCTTGATGGAATCGCCATGGCTGAGCATTCCATCAGAGCAGGATCGATCGAAAGTTACCACGAAAAACCTCACAGAAAAATCAACGATGGAAAAAATCGCAGTCACCCTGGCCACAACGTATTCAACACTACCGTCGACAGACCGATCGAGCCAGCAAAATGTCCAGGATGCAAATCCATACATTACCACCACCTGAAAGACTGTAGACAGTTCAAGGCAGTCCCCGTCGAGAAGAGAGCTGCCATTGCAAAGGAATGCAATGCTTGTTTCCGTTGCTTAGGCCGGGATCACCTCAGCCGAGAATGTCGACGCAGCGAAAGATGCAGCCAGGCCAATTGTGACGGGGTACATCATCCGCTGCTACACGGAGCTCCCAGAATGTTCCCGAAGTGGGATAAACCAAAAGAAGCCGGATTCTCCGGATCAGTTGCCATGGGATCGAATAGAAGAATTTTGTTGCCGATCGTCCCAGTAATTGTGCAGGCTAACGGAAAGGAAGTTCAGCTATTTGCGCTCCTCGACGGTAGCAGCGAGATCTCCGTCATAAAGAGACGAATTGCCGAACTTCTCGGGTTGGAAGGCCGCGTGGAACGTCTTGTGACAAGAACAGTCGACGGAATAGGTCGACCGACCGACCACAAAATAGTCGAATTTGACATCGCTTCGCTGGATGGCCTATACTCTTTTAACGTTGTGGGCGCGCACGTTATGGATACCTTTCAGTTACACAAAGGGTCGATTGATCTGACCAACCTCGCAGAGAAATGGCCGCACCTCGCTCATGTGCCCATACACTCTGCGCTCGACCAAGACGTCGCCATTCTGATCGGTCAAGATCATCCGGCAGCGATCGAGATATTTGAATCCCGCAAAGACCCGTATCACCAACGAGCCCCCCGTGCTTACCTCACTGCCTTTGGTTGGTGTATTGCTGGACCAACGGCGCGTTCCGGTAAAGAAAAGGGGAACTACTGTTTTCATGGAAACTTAGTCGACGACCGATGTGGCGCATTGTTACAACAATTCATGGAACTTGACACCTTTGGAACGAAACCAAACGTCGCCAAACCGGTGGGCGATGAAGATAAAAGGGCGTGGAAAATTTTGAAGGAAACGACAAAACATAACGGCGAACGTTATGAATCAGGCCTACTGTGGAAGCTGGACGACCCGGCTTTACCCAACAACTTCTTTACAGCGCAACGGCGCCTCCTTTGCCTCGAAAAGAAACTATCCAAGGATAAAAAATTGGCCGAAACTTACAAAGGAGTTATCGACATGTACGTAAATCTTAAACATGCTCGAAAACTGTCAAAAGGAGAAATCGACGCTGGTCCGTCAGGGCGAACATGGTACAACCCGCATCATCCGGTGTTCAATCCGAACAAGCCTGGAAAATGTCGTGTTGTATTCGATTTGTCCGCCAAGTGCCGTGGGATATGCCTAAATGACGTTCTCCTCCGAGGTCCAGATCTCCTTACGAATCTTATTGGGATACTTCTCCGCTTTCGACAATACGCTGTACCAATCGTTGCGGACGTGGAAAAAATGTTCCACCAGGTCAGGGTGCGGCCTATCGATGGGCCGGCTTTCCGATTCCTCTGGCGTGAACCTGGTTCATCACAACCGCCAGACGTCTACCAAATGGATGTCCATCTTTTTGGTGCCGCCTCTTCACCAGCAGTGTGTTCAAACGCGCTACAACAGGCGGTGAAAGACTACGGTGACGACCATCTTCTCAAACAAATCACGAAACACTTCTATGTCGATAATTGGTTGGCATCCTTTTCGACGGAAGCAGAGGCCATATCTACAGCTCATCGTTTGACCGAAACGCTGAAAACCGGTGGATTTCCGCTCACTCAATGGGCGACGTCAAACGACGCCGTCCGCCAATCACTACCTGGACAACAACTAGAGAATGCAGTCGTCAATATGGATCTTGATGCCGAGCCGATTGAAAGGACGCTCGGCCTCGTATGGAATTTCAACCGTGATGCCTTCATTCTAGGTGCTTCCGTACGACCCGATGGCCGAACCAAACGTGATATTATGAAGGCCCTTTCCAGCATCTTTGATCCACTTGGTTTCCTATCACCCATAGTGTTGCAAGCGAAATTTCTGATGCAGGATATCTGGCGCAGGAAATTCGATTGGGATGTTGAATTGGACCAAGACCTAATCGACCGTTGGATCCAGTGGGCGAATTCTCTTCCACTGCTCAACGGCCTTGCCTTAGATCGCTGTATTTCACCAACAGGAAAGCATGTGTCGACAATAGAACTTCACGTTTTTGGTGATGCATCAGAGATGGGTTTTGGAGCCGTTTGCTACGCCCGCTTCGTCTACCCTAACGGTACGGCGGATACCAGCCTTCTTCTTTCAAAATCGCGGATAGCACCACTGAAGTTTATGACCATCCCGCGTCTCGAGCTGAATGCTGCTGTCTTAGCTGCCCGCCTGGCCGTTCAGGCGAAAGAAGAACACGACATTATTTTTAATAAAACCATCTATTGGTCTGACTCGAGTACCGTCCTGAGTTGGATCAAGTCTCGTTCCTGCCGCTTCAATGTTTACGTCGGTAATCGCATCGGGGAGATCCTCGAGTCTTCTTCTTCAAGCCAATGGAATTATGTCCCAAGCTCCATCAACCCAGCCGATGATGCAAGCAGGGGTCTCGACGCCGCTGAATTTGACATCCGACATCGTTGGTTTTCTGGCCCGGAGTATCTAAAGGTGTCAACCGACTGGCCTTGTCTTCCATCCCTACCGCCACTGGAAGCGGATGATCCAGAAGTTCGCGAGACAACATGGGTCGGCCAGGTCCAATTGCAAGACAACGAGATCGACCAGCTTATTGCAAGAAAATCGCGAGTTCATATCGTCATCCGTACCGTCGCTTACATGTTCCGATTTATTGCCAACGCGCGCAAGACTCGAGAACATAGAAAGTTGGATGGCCTATCGGAAGAAGAAATCAGCCTAGCCCGCAACGCACTATTTCGACACACGCAGCGAAACGTTTATCGTATCGAGATGGACGATTTACGGGCCGGCCGCCCAATTGAATCGAGTTCCAGTCTCATCAAGCTATCGCCATATCTGGATCACCGTGGTATAATGTGCGTAGGCGGTCGGATCGACAAGGCGCCGGTGCCACTTGACGTTCGCCACCCCATCATCCTTCCACGTCATGAACGTTTCACTCAGTTGATCCTCTCCCAGATGCACCGTGATCGAGCGCATTCGTCGGCCGAACAGCTTCACCACGAAGCGCGAAGTCAATACTGGATCCCCAAAGGCAGGCTTACTGCCCAAAAGGCATTCCGGATGTGTCTCCCTTGTAAGAGGAAGAACGCGAAAGGCTTTCACCCGAAAATGGCCGACCTACCCAGCTTTCGCCTAAAGGTAGGCTATCCCGCATTCACACACACCGGCGTGGATTATTTCGGGCCAATAGAAGTGACAATTCTACGACGCACTGTCAAACGCTGGGGCTGCCTTTTTACCTGCCTGACGTCTCGTTGCGTCCATTTGGAGATGGCATATTCACTCGACACCAGCTCGTTTATCTCCGCATTGGATCGTTTCCAAAACCGTCGCGGCGTCCCAGCTTCTCTCCATAGCGACAATGGAACGAATTTTGTCGGAGCTCAACGAGAGCTGGCTGAATGCCTTCAAAATCTCAACCAACACGAAATACTTAAGCATCTAGGCCGCCAACCCACCAAGTGGCATTTCAACCCGCCAGCCGCCCCGCATTTTGGTGGCGCATGGGAACGCCTCGTCCGCTCCGCCAAGACCGCGTTACGATCCGTCTTGGGAAGACAACGACTTTCTGACGAAATTCTCGTCACAGCTCTCACCCACATTGAGAACGTCCTCAACAGCCGGAAACTCACAGCCAGCAGCGACGACCCAGCTGACCCAGAGAGCCTCACGCCCAATCACCTACTTCTAGGACGCGCAAACCCAAATACTCCACCTGACGTCTTCTCTAAAGACGACTTATCTGCCCGACAAAGGTGGCGTATTTCACAGGCCATGGCCGACCAGTTCTGGCGTAGATGGATGAAAGAGATCATTCCCAGCCTCACGGAGCGTGAAAAATGGTACCAGGATCAGCCGAATCTCGAAGTCGGCGATATCGTCGTGCTTATAAACTCATCAACTCCCCGTGGTATCTTGCCAACCGGCCGAGTCACCCAAGTCGTCGTCGGTGGAGATGGAATTGTCCGGTCAGCGTATATCCAAACCAATGGCACCGAATACCATCGTCCCGTCCATGAACTACTATTGATTGAATCCGTCCATGTAAGAGAAGATGCGATTGATCAAAACAATCGCAGGGCCGGCGATGTTGCTAATTTGGCAACGTCAGGATCGGAGATGGGGAAATCGGTAACGAAGGGAGGAGTCGCCGAACACCTCACCTGACGATTACCGCAGTTAGCTGAGGACACCTGTCCGTTTACCGTCGTCTCCTCTAAAACAAACTTAGTATCGTACTCGTGTGTCCATCACTTGTCCTGTTTTTTCTCTTCGTTTTTTCGCTCAAGTACTGGCAGGCAACCAGTACTTCGCTAACTCGAATTTCCTTTCTTTGTGTTAATACTAGCTGGCAACTAGTATTTCCTTTCGTGTCGAACTGTCTATTCCAACAAACTCACGTGGTAACCTGCTCGCAACAAGTCACCACTACCTGTTATTTTTCTCTCGTGCACTGGCAACCATACGCCAAAATACAATCCTAGTTTTTCTCAACGTCCCTATTTTTTCATCTGTCTCGTCCGTGCGTAAAGGCAACAGCTGAGCAGTGAAATTTTTCAGTATTCAGCCGTGTTGCCATCAAATTTATCAGTGCTTTAAGTTTCGTAATATATTATTATAAATATTTAAAAAAAAGGACAAATGCTACCGCTTCTAAAAAACTTTCTTGTAAAAAAATTTTCTGCAATTTTTCTCACACAACCAAAAATTGTGGAAAAGTGGGATTGTTGGTCGAGTGGGATTGAACCCAAGGACTTTGTGTCATGAACCTTGCCTTATAGCTCTGCACCAGCACACTTATGAAAATTCGAATCATAATTCAAATGTATTTTTGTTGAATAATATCGATACAAATCGACAACGGAAATCTAATATTTCAGTCGTCTGCTTGCTTTTCAAAGCATGAAACACATTATTTGCCAAAAAAAATCGATAAAAACATGCATCCGTACCGTAGCGTTGAACTCGGAACTATTGTGCCACAAACGCCGTATATAACAACAGCGCTATGACATGTATTAGGGAGACGATGGCTTCCGCATAAGTTTATTGTATATAATTATCGATACAAACCCGACAAACTAACCTATATCATTTGTGCAGTGCTATTTTTGGCTGGTAGATGGGAGTTATTAGATATTTTATCGATAATCGTATCGTTATCTAAAAGTGGGCGTAGATAATTTGTATCTAGCAGAACTATATAATCGCCAACACTAGAGTAGACACAGATATCTTGGGGTCGTGTGCGATTCGTGTCTTGCTGCATAATAATCTGGTTTGGGTTCCATTCTGAATGTATGCTGCGACGCTGTAAGCATCGTCACTGGCGTCGCAGAATAGGTGCAGTTGTTGGGTTTCTGGCCCGATCCATCGGTCTATTTTGGTATCAACAAGGTCTAATAGTCCCTTGATTAATGTCTACCAGTGTGGGATGATTTTTGTCGGTACCGGCTCATCCCACCCAGTTTTCTCGACCCAGATCCTTTGCATGATCACTTTAGCGATCACGGTCACCGGTGATATCGAGCACATCGGATCAAAGACTTTCGAAGCGAGACTGAGCGAACAGCCTCCGCTTCGAGGGTCTTTTATCAAGCTTATCGGCTTCATCTAATATTTTCCGGGCGTTAAACCGAAAGGTGTCGGTCAAGGGATCCCAGGCTACTCCAAGTGCCTTGACTGTCTCGCCTGGGGTCTGGCCCATACTTACGGGTTCGTCTTGGAACTCTATTTCCTTCAATTCTTCTCGTAGTTCTTTACTATTTGTAGTCCATTTTCGTAGCTCCATTTTGGCGGTACTAAATAGTTGTCGTGCTTGAGTGATGAATCGTGCGGCCTGAGGTACGGTATCAGCTCCCCCCAACCAGTCATCCACGTATACTTGCGACCGTAGTTGATTAACTAAGTCCGGGTAGCCTGACCGTTATCGTCCAAACATTTCAGGATACCTGCCCTTAAAATGAAAGGGCTAATTGATAAGCCAAAGGGTACCCGTTTCCACGGGTACTCTACTAGCTGGATCGGGTTTTCATCGCGGTTTCTGACCCAAATAAAACGTACTATTTGCGCATGGTCTTTCTGTATCCCGATTTGCAAGAAAGCTTGTGTCATATCGGCCATCCATGAGGTTTTGTGCCGTCTAAGCCGAAGCAAGACGGCTAAGAGTTCAGGGTTTAAGTTTGGACCGGTCTCCAACAAGTCATTAAGGCTGGGCCTTCCGTGTAGGTGTACTGAGCCGTCGAACACCGGCCTGATTTTGGTCGAGGTCGCCTCCTGTTTAATTACAGGTCTATGTGGGAGATACGTGCAGGCACCAGTGTATTTCCCGTCCGCCTCTTCGATTTAACCTCCGCCTAGATATTGCTGGAATATCTCGTGATAAGCCCATCGATCGTTTCCTTCCATCCGCCTCAATAGACTGTTGAGGCGGGCTAACGCGATGCCTTTGTTAGACTCCATCGAGCGTCTGTTGTCCATGAACGGGAACAAGACCTCGTACCGGCCGGAGTCGTCTCTTTTGATAGTGTTTTGATATGCTTCTAAAAAGCTGGGGTCTTCTGATTCTTGGGCCGTTATCCCCATGTGTTCTAGACTCCAAAATTCCTTGAAGTGCATTACCGACCGGCTGTTGTCGGTCGGCGCCGCGAGCGTCAAAACTTGGGTGGTTTCTCCTGGGGATCCGAAGACAATCCACCCGAGCTTACTCGTTCAAGCTACCGAATCGTCGGTACCTTGTAGCGCTTCGTGGGTTAGAATGTGCCAATAATAATCGCACCCGATTATTATATCGAATTCGCCCTTGCTGTTTTCTTGTTCCACTCGGTCGTCCGCGAGTTTCTCTTCTCGTTGCGAGAGTAGTTCTATCACCGTCGAATGGACCATCGGCGTAGCCTTGGCAAGAAAATCCATTTCAGTGGTTCTGACTTTTAATTCTTCGCCCGTTTGGGTTATTAGCCAGATATCGTACGACCTGGTGGTCTCTGTCCGGGCTTGCGCTAACCCGAATGTGTTGATCCTTAATTCTTCGATTTCTTCATTCGATTTGGCCACTTCCTGGGCCAGCCGTCGTTTAATAAACGACCTTTGGCTGCCCGAGTTGATTAACCTGAGGACCGGGATTCTGATTCCTGACTCGCCCCGCAAAAACGCCGTGAAAGTTGGTAATCTATTGGACGTTTGCGCGACGTTGATATTGGTGTCGATCGTAACCGTCCTGCCGGCAGAACGTTGGGGGGATTGACTTACTGTTAATCCCCATGGGGGGTATCTGCCTCGATAAACATAGTGCTGGACTGTGATCCAGACTGTTGCAATTTCGGCAGGGCACCCTGGCCATGCAATGTTCGGTCCTATGTGACCGGCCTAGGCATTTCAGGCATCTGTTGTCTCGCTCGGACATCTCGCGTCGAACTTGGGGTGTGTTTATACGTTACACCGGTGATGAGAATGATTTTGCTGGCAGAAGAAGCATGACGAGCGGGCTGGTCGATCTTGGATCTCCCCCCGTGGGAGGGTCGTCGTCTCTGGCCGTCTTGCAGTGGTTTCCTCCCTTTCCCTCAGCCTGATTTCTATATCAAGCTCCTTGAGGATCATATCCAGCGTTGGTTGTTCTCTGTCGAACCACTTTTCCCTTAACCATCGCGAGGTAAGTGACCGTGGTAGAGCTTTTAATACGTCGCTTGCGATGTAAGAGCCGTAGCTCCCCATATCCACCTTGAGACTTACTAATGCCAGCTTAGTGTTAGTGAGCCCGTCAAACATAGCTTGTAGCTGTTCGGTTGTGGCGGACTTGCTTAATCGGATCGCTATGATGTTCCTCAATTCATTTATATAGTGGGCCTTAAGTTTCTCTGGGTCCCCAAAGCGAGATTCTAATCTTTCCATGGCCGCCTGGCTCCACGGCCGCCTCTCTTCGATTGTCATCGAAGTGGAGGTGCGTGATAAGTTCCGACGCCTTCCCTTCAGACTTAGTCGAAGGTATTGGAACTTCTCGACCTCAGACAGTCTAATATCGAGGTCATAGGTCGCCCAGATGGCTCTCCATCCCTTCCACGCGGTTATCTCCCCGTTAAAGGTGGGCAACGGAAGCGCGGTTCTTACCACTGATGACTGGAATTCGAATTTTTTTTTATTTTTTTCTCGTAGTCGCTTCATTCTTTCGCGGTACTGGTCCTCCAGCACGCGATCCTTCGCCTTCTCGGCGGCAGAGGATACTTGCGCTAGCTTTTCATGAAGGGCGATTATTGTTCCCGGTTTACTCTGTCGGCGTCCATCAGCGCGATGCTCTCTAAGAGTTCCTTACGGATGATCTCTCGATCTACTAAGAGCTCGGCTTTGGATCCCCCGATATTATCGGGCCGTGAGGATGTGCGGAGAGGTTCCGTTCGCCGTATCGGGCTGTTCTCCAGGCCCGGCAGACTGTCGTCATCCCTCGGTTCTCCTATCTCTTATTTCGCTTGATTAGTTATTTCTTTGATTTCTTCTTTGACGGTGTCCACGATCGTAGGGATGTGTACTTCCCAAGAGGTGGTTTGGCGGAGCTGCTCCATTAGCTCGGCCGCGGAACTTAAGGCTTCGTTGCTTCTAACGTTGATAGTAACTATCAGGGTCGTGAGGGTCTCGAGTCTTTTTCTAGCTCGTTATAGTCTTGTATTTTCTTCTCCAATTGATTGACTCGCTTCGTCATCGGCCTTTTTGGGCATCTCCCTGCCTAACTCTTCTATGGTTATCTGCGTTTGTCGGTTGGCAGCGGCCTGGGTTGCCCACATTTCTTTCATCCGTCGGATCTCAGTTTCGACCTGGCTTAACCGATGCTCATTTTGAGAATCATCGGAAGAGGCCGAGGTTTCCGCCGGCCGAGTAGGCCTAACTTGCCGGACAGACATTGTTACTAATTCCGTGCAAGAGTTGTAACAGAGACAGAAATGAGGATGAGTGGTGATGAGATGGATGGATGAATCAAGATGAGATATGAAAAGAAAAACGCATTATTTCAGGGCTTGGAGAAGAACAAAGACTGCACGCTTGATTTGAGAGACGGGGAACGAAAACTGAGACAAAAACGATGTGGAAAAACGAGACGAGACAGAAGACAACTGTCTGGGTTGATACTTAAATGGATACTGCAAAAAAAAGAACAACTCAAACCGGGGTGTAGCACCAAAGGCGACCCAACCCCCCCAACCTCAAAGGACAAAGAAAAAACTAAAATGGCACAAAGTAACTGCTTAGGCCCGTGCCCCCTACAACCCTGCCCGCGAGGGCAGCACCGTAGGTGACAGTGGGACCCACCGTGACAACAGGTGCATAAAAACAAAAGAAAAGACAACTTCGAACGTACAAAACTCGACATCAACGGTTTTCATGGCTGGGAAGATCCTTGTAAGTCTTCTTTGTGCCGCAGAGGATCTGATGATGGTGTGTCGGGATGAGTGCGGGTGTGACACAACCCGCACTTACGAGGGTGGGAGCAATCCAGAAGCCTCACGTGCCCAGCTACGGCCGTCGGAACAAAGCAGCCAAAGCACCAACGTTGTTGGAAAAGGAGCTCCGGCCGGTCTTGGTTTGTGAGGAGTTCATGCTCCTCACTTTCCGAAATCTTCTTCTTACACGGCATCGCTCCCGAGACATGGGATTTTAAGAAGCACAGGATGTTGGGAGTGTGCGACGGGATGATGTACGTAGGACGTTCTGGGGTGGTGGCCGGCGTGGTTACCGAAGCTTCGGTCGCCTTCTCTCGATCCTTACGCAGGAGCGACCCGACCCACTCAACAGGGTCTCTCCCTCCGTCTTGAAGTGCACAAGAACGTTAACAAGGTCTTGCTGCATCTGGTTGAACTCCTTGTCGATACGAAGAATCGCACTTTGACAAGCATAAACCTTGTCAACGAGTTCCTGTTTGGCCTTAAACATGCCTTCCATTGTCTCGTTCAGGTTGGTCACACACTCTTGCTCACGTTCTCTACTCACTTTAAGTTTTTCTTTAACGGATGGGGCTGATGGAGGTGGATACTCGGCCATGGCGATCACGTCGGACGTAGGAGTTCGTAGGGGGCACGTTTCACTAGATGAAGTTAGGTCGACTGAATGCCGTCTGCTAGCTGGGGAGGCTCAGCTGTTTCCAGTTTTGCCGTTTTCCCGCATTGCCCGCTTACAGGATTGTACAAGTCTTTCCCAAACACCACCAAAGAGGGGTCCATGGAGAAAAGTGCCACTCAATTTGTTGGCAAGCCATTAACGTCTGGAGTCCTTCGTGTATACTGGCGAGTTTTTCCAAGGCTTGCCGTAACTCCTGTTCGGCGGCAACAAAATGTGTCCCATTATCGCTGTACACGACCTTCGGTTTTCCGCGTAGGCTTACAAAACGAGAGAGAGAGAACAGAGTAAGAATTCCTCCATACTAAGTCCATTGGCTACCTCAGGGTTGTCAAGCACGTGAATAGACTGACCCAACGTTTTTCATGTCTTCTTCCCCTTCCACGAACTCGTGCGGTCAAGGGACCAAAGTAGTCGATCCCTGTGTACGTGAACGCGGGCAGATGAGGCGTTAAACGATGTACTGGAAGTGAAGCCATCAACGGTGGGCTAGGCTTCGCCGACGCGCGCTTGCAAGGCCAACAGTTGCTGATCACCGATTTTACCACTTTGCGTCCAGAAAGTACCCCATAGCGGGAAAGGAGGTCAGTCAGCAATCTCTCTGTCTTGACGTGCATGTTTCTAACGTGATAATCCCATATTATCCTTCTTGTTAACGGTTGAGTCGCTTTTAGGAGTATGGGGTGTTAGCCGCGTAGTCGATCGGCGCTTGAAGTATACGTCCGCCTATTCGCAACTGTCCTACGTCATCCAAGAAAGGCTTGAAGGTGCGAAGTTTTGATCTGAGTGGCAATTCCAGATTCTTGCTAAGGGCGTAGAATTCTTCAGCGTATGCCAATTCCTGCGCACGTATGATGCGTAATGTCAGCGACATTACCATTTCTTCTGCCGTTAACTCTCCGACCACGGGTTTTTCATCACGTAGTTTTGCTGTAGCGTTGTTGGCAAATCTTGTACTCCAGGCCAGCACTCGTTGAAGTTTCAACAAACTGGAAAAACGTGCGACACATCGATCGATGACATGATTCTCATCTTTCGTTTTGACTGCCAAGACACGAATTACATTTACGTCTCGTTCTTCGGGCTCCGTAATCCCTTCCCAAGTGCACCACTCTGAGGGGTCTAGGTTGAGGAACGAAGGTCCTCGATGGAAGTAGACCAATTCGTTGACGTCCTTTGGGTCGATACCCCAACTGCAGAGATACGCTGGGTTTAAGTCTCCAGCAACGTGATGCCATTGTCGACGACCCGTGTTTCGGAGTATCTTTCCAATGCGGTTGTTGACGAAGACTTCAAATCTACAGGTTTTGGAATGGATCCACCGCAACACCGTTTGTGAGTCCGAATGGAACGTCACTTGTCGTAAGTCGATCTCCAGCTCTCGACAAATCGTGAGGGCGGTGTTGAGACCTTCCACTGCTGCTTGTAGCTCTAAACGTAGAATCGTGAGGCCTTTTACTGGTGTAACGTGTGTTTTCGACATAACGAAAGACACGTTGATGGACTGATCTTCGAATACAGTGCGGAAGTAGGCTACTGATCCGTACCCTTTGGAGCTTGCATCAGTGAAGACGTGGAGGTGCTGTTGAGTCCAACGTCCTCGTTTGAAACGGAAGCATCTCGGCACTGACAGCGACTCCAAATTTTCCAGATGGTCATACCAGCAATAGAAACGCTGCTTCAATGGTTCAGGTAAAACATCGTCCCAACCAATCCGTTCTTCGTTCGTTCAAATGTCTAGGAGTAAAGACTTCATCACGAAGATCAAGTTTGATCATCAAGATCAAGTTGAATCTACCTAGCTGAAGAAGGGACTTCATTTGGCGGGACCGTTTGATGACCTCGTCTTCGGAGTCGAAAGAGTCGTGATAATTGTCGACGTAGCAATTCCGTCGAACGCTATCAGCTACGTCTGGAAACTGGCTGCGGTGGTCGTCGGCCGTCCTGTTGAGGGCAAAGATGCAGCTCGTCGGGGAGTATATGGCTCCAAATACGTGAACAGTCATCTGGTACCTTAACGGAGCTGAAATACTGCCAGACGTCCGGTAGAGAAATCGGAATGCTGCCTGGTCTTCTTCAGGGACTTTCACTTGGTGAAACATTTTTTCGATGTCTGCTCCGACCGTTGCGAGGTTGCGGCGGAATCGGATGAACACACCGAGCAAGCTAACGAGTAGGTTAGGTCCCCGAAGCAGGTTTTGATTAATCAATGTGCCACCGAACTCAGCAGCTCCATCGAATACAACGCGAACTTTAGCTGGATGGGCTCACGACCCCGTGGTGTGGTAGATACCACGTCCTTTTCGTTTCCGTCCGGGCTTCTTGAGTCGTGAGGAGTCGGGCATGTTTCAAACCGATGTACTCCTTGATCACTGCGCCGTGTTTTCCCACGTTTCTTCTTAAGATCGTTTTCGGGAAGTAATGGCCTTTCACTCTTCTGCCGTTCAGGTTTCGATGCGTCTACCATTGGGTAGATACGGCGCATGAAATGGGAAATGGGAGACCGTCGTAATCCAAGCTGCGACATATCATCAGATCCAGACCAAACTGGACAAAGTAGAAGAGAAAATAGATAGCAGGGCCCACGGGGAGCTAGAAAACTCGATACAGAGTCAAGTGGAAGAGTTAGAAAATAAGATTCAAGGCTACCGAGAAGTAGAGCAGAACATTCACTCACTAACAGAGCTTATCAACACCATCAACGAAAAAAGTAACGGGGCGTTGAACTCCGCATCCGAGTTGATGGAGCAGGCCAGGCAAACCACATCTTGGGAAGAACATATCCCGACGATAGTGGAGACAATCAAAGAAGAACTTAAAGACATCATCAACCAAGCGAAGGAAGAAATCAGGGACTTACGGGAAGACAGTATACCAGCTCCGGAAAACAGCCCGATCAGGCGGTCGGAACCACTCCGCACGTCTTCGCGAGCCGAGACTATCGGGGTTCCAGGGTTGATCTACTGGAAGACCGGGAACTTATCCGCAAAGAACTATTAGAAAACATCGCACTAATGGACGCCGATAGACAAAATAGAGAGCAGTACTTAGATCAGGCTCAAGACAGGTGGACAGCGATAATCGCCCTCCACGAGAAATTAGCGCAAGTCTCCACGGCCGCTGAGAAAGCGAAAGACCGTGACTTAGAAGATATATACAACGAGAAAATTAATAGACTTCGAGAGAGAAATAGGAAGATCAAGGCAAAATCCTCGGTGGTGAGAACCGTACTTCCGTTACCCACTTTCAATGGAGAGATAACCGCATGGAAGGGTTGGAGAGCCATACCTAACCTAACCTAACCTAACCTAACCTAACGTATGACCTCGATGTTAGACTAACAGAGGTCGAAAAATTCCAGTATCTACACCTGAGTTTAAAGGGAAAAGCAGCAGAGCTCATAACACACCTCCACTTCGACGATAATCATTACCAAGCAGCGATGGAGAGGTTAGAGTCCCGCGATGGAGAGGTTAGAGTCCCGCTTTGGAGACCCCGAAAAATTGAAAACACACTATATGAATGAGCTAAGAAACCTCATAGCAAGCCGACTAGGGGAGTCCGCAACAACCAAACAGCTGCAAGCCATGTTCGACGGACTCACCAACACTAAATTAGCCTTAGCCAGCCTCAAGGTAGATATGGGGAGCTACGGTTCGTACAATGCGGGCGATGTTTTGAAAGCCATTCCCCGATCACTAACCTCGAGGTGGTGGAGGAAAAAAGGGTTTGATGGAGACCAACCCACGCTGGATATAATACTCAAGGAATTAGATACAGAATTCCGGCTGAGAGAGATGGAAGAGAACACATCCAGAAGGCCGGCGACGACACCACTCCCGAGAACGGAGACACAATACAGAGCCACTCGGTCGACGTCATGCTTCTCCTACCAGCAAAACCATACTCATCACCGGTGTACGGTAAACACACCTCAAGCGCGCCGAGAGATGTGCGAAAGGGACAAAAGAAGCCTAAAATGCTTGGTCCCGTTCCACAGAACCGAACACTGCATGGCAAGAGTACCGTGCCGAAACTGCAACAGCCTGGATCACAGCCCGGCGTTGTGTCTATCCAGACAAAGATGCTCGACGGGGGTTAATAGGAGTCCATCCCCCCAACGACCCGCAGGCAGATCTGTCACCATTGACACCAACATAAGCGTGGCGCAGACGTCCAACGGTCTACCAACCTTCACGGCATTTCTTCAAGGAAAGTCGGGAAACAGAATACCAGAACTCGGGCTACTCGACTCTGGGAGCCAGAGATCGTTTATCAAACGAGTGCTCGCCCGGGAAGTGGCCAAAACCAATGAAGAGGCCGAGGAGCTAAGGATCAACACGTTCGGGTTAGCGCAAGCCCGGACAGAGACAACGAGATCGTATGACGTCTGGCTAATAATCCAAGCAGGCGAAGAAATAAGAATTAGAACCACTGAAATGGATTTACTAGCAAGAGCTAAACCGAAAGTCTATTCAACGTGGTAGAAATGCTGTCGCGGTGAGAAGAGAAACTCGCTGGCGATCGGTCAGAACAAGATAAAAGAAAGGGGGAATTCGACATAATACTCGGGTGCGGTTACTATTGCATATTCTTACCCACGAAACGCCACAAGGTACCGACGACTCGGTAGCTTGTGCGAGTAAACTCGGATGGATAGTCTTCGGATCCCCGGGAGAAACTACACAAGTGTCAGCGCTAGCGTCACCGACCGACAATAAACGATCGGTGATCGACTTTAGAGAGTTTTGGAACTTAGAACACATGGGAGTAACGGCCCAAGAATCAGAAGATCCGAGCTTTCTGAAGACATATCAAGGTACCATCAAACGGGATGGCTCCGGTCGGTACGAAGTTTTGTTTCCGTTTAAAGACAACCGACGTTACTTGGAGTCTAATAAGAGCATAGCGCTAGCCCGCCTTAACAATCTTTTGAGACGGAGAAGGCGGTGCTTACCACGCCATATTTCAACAGTATTTAGAAAGGGGGTACATTGAGGAAGCAGACTGGAAATACACCGGCATCTGCACGTATCTCCCACACAGGCCGGTGATAAAGCAAGAGGTGGCCTCGACTAAAATCAGACCGGTGTTCGATGGTTCGGCTCACCTACACAATAGACCCAGTCTCAACGACTTGTTAGAAACCTGTCCCAACTTAAATCGCCGAGCTACTGGCCGTCCTGCTTCGGTTTAGACGGCACAAAATCGCTTGCATGGGCTACATAACTCAAGCTTTCTTGCAGATTGGAATCCAAGAATACCACGGACAAATCTTGCGATTTATTTGGCTAAGAAACCCTGATGAAGACCCGGTACAACTAATAGAATACCGGTGGAAGCGAGTATCCTTTGGCCTATCGAGTAGCCCTTTTATTCTCAGGGCAGTGATCCTGAAAGGCCTGGACGATAACGGCCAGAGTTACCCGGACTTGGTGATCCAATTAAGGTCACAAGTATATGTGGATGATTGGTTGGGTGGAGCCGATACGATGCCGCAAGCCGTAAAGCTCATCACCCAGGCGCGACATCTATTTAGCACCGCCAAAATGGAGCTGCGAAAATGTACCACAAACAGTAAAGAACTAAGAGATAGCATGTGGGAAATAGAGTTCCAGGACGAGTTCGTAAGCAGAGGCCAAAGTTCAGGGGAGACAGTGAAGGTGCTTGATGTAGCCTGGGACCCCCTGACCGACACATTCCGGTTTAACCCCCGGAAAGTAATAGAAGAAGCCGATAAGCTTGACAAGAGTACCTCAAAAAGGAAGTTATTCAGAGTCGCCCTAAAAGTCTTCGACCCGCTAGAACTAATATCACCGGTGACCGTGGTGGCCAAGGTGATTATGCAGAGGATCTGGGTCGAGAATACAGGGAGGGATGAACCGGTACCGGCGAAAATCATCCCACATTGGGAAATGTTCATCAAAGGTCTATCAGATCTCTTCGATACAAAAAAAAATCGATGGACCAGGCAAGATAACCAATACCTATTCTGCGACGCCAGCGATGACGCCTACAGCGTCGCGGCTTATTTACAGAGCGGAAACCAAAACAGATTACTGTGCAGTAAAACCAGAATCGCGCCCTATCCCCAAAAAATCTGTGTCCACAACAAGACTAGAGTTGTTGAGCAACTTGTTAGCAGCCCGGCTGGGGCGATACATAGAGAAAGCGTTGGACACGTCATTCGAAAAAACACTATGGGCCGACTCATGAATCACCTATTGGTGGATCAAAGGAGAGTCGGGTAGATGGAAGCAGTTCGTGCACAATCGGGTAACCGAGATTCGGGAGACAATCCCTGTCGAAGCGATTAGACACTGTCCCGGCACGCAAAACCCCGCTGACATAGCCTCGAGAGGGGCGGTTGTCAGCCTACTAAACAAAACGGAAGAATGGTAGACCGGTCCGGCCTGGTTATACGATAGAACCCCGTGGCCGAAGGAACCGGCACCTCCAGGCACAAGAAGCACCTTAGAAGTAAAAAAAGAGAAGCTCAACGAAATAACGGTCTGTATGGTAACTACAGAGAGACAATGTTATGAAAACCATAGTCGGTTGCGATCCATCATCCGGATATGGGCAACCCTCAAAAGAGCCGTAGACCGGTTCAAAGGCAAGGGGAGTCCGGCCACACCAATGGCTGACGTAGCCTTTGGGAAAGCTTTCCACCTGTTGACGGTGGACGAGATAGAAGCCGCTGAACGAGATCTGTGGAGAAAAACACAGAAACACGCCTTCCATGAAGTGGTGAAAGCAGTAAGGGATGGCCAGACGAAAAGGCATGAAAAGTTGAGAAAACTCGGGGTGATATGAAACGAAAAACACCGGCTGCTCCGATGCGTCGACCGCCATCAGAATTGGCTAAGGTATAACCAGAAGGCGGCCGTGATACTGATCCCAGATGATCACTACTTAACCAAGAAGCTCATCGAGCAAACACATGAAAGGCTAAAACATACAGGAGTAAACACAACGATGTGTGAGTAAGAAGGACCTTTTGGGTCCCTCGGTTGAGACAAACCGTGAAAAAGGAGCTTCAAAGGTGCGTTTGGTGTCAGAAGCTAGAAGCCAGGGCATTTAATGAAATCCCGGCACCGTTGCCCCTCAATAGACTACAGATGTCTAACCCCTTCGACGTGACGGGGGTAGATTTTGCGGGGCCCTTTCCGTTAACAGGAACCGCACTTAATGTAAGAGGAAAAGGGTACATTTGTCTATTCACATGCGCTGTGACAAGGGCTGTACACCTCGAAGTAACCACGCGACAGGATACAACAACGTTGATAAACGCGCTGCGAAGATTCTTCCCGCGAAGAGAAGTACCCAAGGAAATGTACTCGGATAATGTGCGCACCTTCACGCAGACGGCCAGATATTTAAGAGCGTCGTACAGGAGTGAGAAGTGTACAACACGCTACTCGAACTCAAAGTTAAATGGAAATTTTCCCCGAGCTTAGCCCCATGGTGGGGAGGATTTTGGGAACGGATTGTGCAAACAGTAAAGAAACTGTTGTACAAAACATTTGGCAATGAGTGTTTAGAGTATGACGTCTTTCAAACGGTGTTGACAGAGATCTGGAACACCATAAACTTAAGACCATTGACTTATGTTTCGGAAGAGGAAGATGAACCACTAACGCCCAAGCAATTAATCTCCAGGTATAGACAAAAACAGAGACGCTCGGCTGATGAAGAAGAAAGAGACTATTCAGACCGGACAGCCCTCACGCAACGAGAACGAAAGCGGAGAAAACTTTTGGGAATATGGTGGGAAATTTCTATAAGGAATATGTGGCCGTTTTTGAGAGGTTCCACTGCCCATCACCCACTAGTACGAAGACAGTTGAAATAGGGCAGGTGGTATTAATTCAAGACGATCACTTTAAACGAACGAAATGGAAGATCGGGAGGGTAGCAAAAATCTACCCGAGTTCAGACGGTAAGATCCGGAGAGTTGCGCTGTTGATAGCCGACAAGATGAAAGGCGTACGGTCGACACCAATCTATAGAGATATAAAGTCCTTGTTCCGCAAGAATTACACGCGGCGCAAATAGACGAGGACCCTATTAATACAGCTCCTTTTCCCGCAGATCAAGACCCGGCGTCGGACTCTGAGTTGGATTCCGAGTTGTACGGTGGTTCAACCGGGGGAGTGTCGGTGTGTAAACGGAGAGGCGGAAACTCCAGGCGGAGAAATCCAGCCATGTTCCGTATCGTAAAACAGACCTACCGTACAACGGACTAAGGGATAAAGTGTGGCCGGAGGAAAGACCGCATGCACCGCATGATTGGATAATAAAAAACCAGGAACCCAGAATATGAGACTGGAACTTGTTAACATATTTCCTATCTATGTAGAACGGTCTCTAGCGAGAAAAGACCGAACCGGACACCAAGAACCAACGGGCAAAAGAAGGATAGTAGCCGCCAGGGAATCCTTTCAAGCATCGGGAAGAGGAGTGTTGAAATATCGCAGGCTATCCCGCGGTCAGGAGAAAGAAGGGTCAGCGGAAACCTCTGGAACAGCGTTGAAACTTATGTTCGATTAATTAATTTATTTGTCAACGGTGGGTTATTGTAAGGTTGTAAGGTTATAATACACACACATTTTTGAACCGACGCTGTCCAGTAATTCTTATTCGGCGGTAAAACCTCTCACTCTAGTATTTCTCTTGTGCTGTTTGTTGTGTCGTTTGTATCGCTGTTGTTGCCGTTGCCCGCCGTCGCGCTTGCCGCGCTCGCCACCGCCTCCTCGCCATCTTCACTTCAACCGCCTCCACTTCACCGGAACTTAATCTCCACAAGCTAAAAGTAATTATATACTTCTTCTTTCCATTACTAATCAGTTTTTCCTAGGTCCGGTCACTTTTGGCGTTGTCGTGTGTTCCGGCCCGTAAGCCCTCCTTACTTGCGGTCGTGTTCCCCATAAGGTACCGCCCGGTTTTCTTATACCGCATCTCTTACCCAAGACGCCACCCAACATACGCTGGCTCCCAACCAACCAACCCAACCAAACACAAAACAAGGAGTGTTGACTCGAGTTTTTTTTCTGTACCACAAGAGGCGCCTGCAACACACTTTTGACTGTCATCCAAGTTGCAGACGTCCTTCTGGTTTCGAGTTAAGATGTAATTGTTTACGTTTTCTAAATTGGGTTTTGTATGTTTGGAAACCAAAAAATACATCCTATAATTGACATTTAAAATTCATGGCAAGTACAAAGCTTATTTCTAGTATAAGGTAAAATATTTTTCGTGTATTGTCATTTTTTGTTACTTAAAACTTAAAAATTCATCCATTTTATTATACTGTGGGTATCATTTTTGAAAATCACATACCACAATGATTGTGAACATGTGTTTTATTATCTGGAATTCTCTATCCAAGTTCCATTTCAAACGTGGAAGAGAAAACCCAAGCAAAGAATGGCCCTTTTTAGGGCCCTATAAGTATTAAGAAAAGAAATCTTACCCGCGTAATGAAATATCGTTGACATTGACTTAAACTAACCATTCTCTTAATTTTTAGGTTAATGCATCTCATAGGGGTATCTCTTCTTAAAGTTATGGAACAAGCACACTAATCAGTAACGAAGAGTAATCATGTTTTTTAAAGATCCAAACTTTGTATTATTTGTTAGGCTATATAACCAACAAGTATTTACTTTTTGAAAAGGCATATTTATTGTTCAACAATATTGCTACTAATATTTTGTGTGACCCCCTTTGGCATCTATTACTGCCTGGCACATGCGCTTCATGGAATGCACGTAGCTTTGTAGGATAGTTTGCTCTATCTCTCCTCATAGCTTTGACAGCTTCTCCCAAGCATCTATCGCACTCGAAGGGGGATCTTTCCTGAGCATCCTATCTAAATGCTCCCAAATCTGTTCTATTGGGTTTAAATCGGGGCTCTGTGGAGGCCATTCCATTACAACAATAACTCCTTCATAGATTAATTTAAAAAAAATAGATTAGCAAATATGAATTTTAGAAGTGTAATGTTGTTACCCTTGTTCTCCTGGCTATCCAGATACTTCTTATTAATGTTTGCCGAATGCTTGGGATCGTTATCATGTTGGAAACAAAAGCCTGGGCCTAGCAACCGTTTTCCACCCGGAAGAGCTTTTCGCGAAAGGATGTTGTGGTATTGTTCTTTCAACATGATTCCGTCTATTTTAACGAGGGGTACCAACCCCAAGGAACACATTGCACCCCATACCATAACGCTACCTCCACCATGTTTCACTGATGGTGAAATGCATTCAATTCTAGAACGTTCATCTTTTGAACTGCGCACATAAAGCCGGCGTTTATTTCCAAAAACCTCGAATTTGCTCTCATCTGACCACAAAACGCGATCCCATTGTGAAGTTGTCCAGTCAATATGATCAAGCGCAAATTGGTACCGCTTCGCTAGGTTTTGTTTCCTCAATAGCAGTTTTTTAAGCGCAACACTCCCATTTAAATTATTCCTTTGAAGCGACCGACGCACCGAAGAGTTGCTGAACTGAACCCGGTTAGCGGTATTGAAATCGGCAGTAATTTCGGGCAATGTCTTGCGTCGTTTGCGCTTAGAAATTATTTTGATGTAGCGGTCATCTGCTAGATATCAAACGTGGTCTTCGAATTTTAGCGTCGCCTTTCTTAAGACTGTTCAAAATATATGCAACAGAACTGAAAAGACATTTCGTCAAATTCGCTACTTTTCTTATTGAATACTTTTGCGAATAGTGTAATATTAAATCTCTAGTTATTTTAGAAATTCGAGGAGCCATTATGACTTGATTGCTTGACTTTGATTTCCCAATTAAATGTTTACGTATAACAATGCCAACAATAGAAGCCTGAGGCTTAAGATGAGGTAACCAATACCGTGGCAGAGTTTTCTCAACCTTTCATATCTTCAAGCGTGGGAAAGTCAATAATTCTACCTTCCCACACTGGAAAACCCCTAACCCAAACACATGTTTTGCTATGCGTATTGTTTTAGGTATTTACTTGTTGCAGAACGTTAAGAAGAGATACCCCTATTAGATGCATTGAAACCCAATTTAGAAAACGTAAACAATTACATCTTAACTGAAAACCAGAAAGACGTCTGCAACTTGGATAACAGTAAAAAATGTGTTGCAGGCGCCACTTGTGGTACAGAAAAATAACTCGAGTCAACCCTCCTTGTTTTGTCTTCTTTGATTTTGCAGGAAAAAATTTAGCCAGTACAAAACAACAAATATAACGGGATGTAATTATACAATAAAAATATTTAATTTTATTGTTATAAAGAAAAACCTCATCTTAAATTCCAGAAACAAACTAGAAGCTCTTGCGGCTTCTAGTTAAAAAGATACACGCAAAATAAAAAGAGGCCTAATTTGGGGAAAGCCCTATGCAAGGCAATGGCGGCGCGAAACGGAAAAACGGGAAATAATATACACCTAACGCACATATAAAGTCCAGGATTTTTTCGTACAACTATGCGTCGGATATCGCTGGATAAAAAATTCATCTATGAGTACGCAGATTTTTTGTCTTAAAAATAACTATAAGGGGTAATCCACAAATAAATAAAAACTAGAGGTACATAGCGCCATAAGACGCCATGTTAAAAGGGCCAAAAAATGACCGAGTGTATAATATTTTTGGTGGGTACTGTACCCTACTCTTTTCTTTTTCCTTTGCTTTCTTTGCGTTTTCGTCCAACTTAGCTTTCGTTTCTTTCAGTTTCTTGTTTACGGCTGCTGTCGGTTTTTTAGATTTTTTTTGCTTTATCTTTATCTTAATCTAATGCCTTTTTTTATTGCATCTTTTAGTTCATCAGCTTTTTTGTTTCTTTTTTCCTCCTTTGCCTCTTCCTTGGCCGATCTCAGTGCCTCCTTTTGCTCTTTGGTCGAGACGTGTTGACGTTTGCTGCTCCCGTCATCCACAAATGATTCCTCTGTCGCCTTTCTACTACTTGCTTTTTTGCCAGCTCTGGTCGAAAACAATTTGCGAAAAAAAGAGCCAGTTTTCGAAGTTCTTTTTTGAGATACCTCCGGATTTGGTACATTGTCAACTGGCACATCCGTTTCATCTGGTATATCGCTAGTTTTGTCGTTTGCTTCTTCATTAGGCTCGTCGCTTTTTCGATTTCATCCGGATTCTCATTGGATTCGTCTGCCTGATGAGCGGGGTCTTCTACTGGTACGTCATGATGGTCGTCATTGTTGCTTTTGGTCGGATCCTCAGGGTGTTCTTCAGTTTGAGAATTCGGTCCGTCTGTTGGTACGCCATCATCATGGTCTCCGCTGGTTTCCGGTGGATGTACAGGATCTTCTCCTGTGTGAGAACCCGACTCGTCTATTTGGGCGTCATCATTTTGGCTGGTTTCCGGTGGATGTACAGGATCTTCACCTGTTTGAGAACCCGATCCATCTACTGGCACGTCATCATAATGGTCTTGGTTTTTTCCGGTGAGTGTGCAGGATGTTCTGGCTGTGAATCAGGCTCATTTGTTATGTAACTATGTTAATTTTGGTTGGGGGGCTGTTCGGGCGAGCTGTTTGTTTACCTTCTCTTCTTCCACAAACCTCTTCAACCGTCTCGGAGTGTTGGCGGTGGATTTGGACCGTTTCGGGCTTTGTCAGAAAATCTGACGTCTGACTCACAGTCAGACGGTCGGGCCGGGACTTGGAGGGAGAATACGGGTGCAAACCCGGGGGACGGGGACATAGAAACCCTAGGCGGAGAAATCCAGCCGAGTCCCGCGACGTAAAACAACCATACCGTTCGGCGAACTAAAGACTAAGCGGGGCCGGAGGAGAAGACCGCCGCGCCGTTTATTAAAACCAGGGTACCCGGTATATGACATTCAAATATGTTGACATATTCTCCATCTATGTAGAACGGTCTCTAGCGAGAGAGGCTAGAACCATACACCAAAAACCAACCGGAGAAAGAAGGATAGTTGCCGCTAGGAAAATCTTTCGAGTATCGGGAAGGGGAACTTGAAGTATCACAGGAAGGGGCCATCCCATGGTTAGAAGAAAGAAGAGTAAGCGGCGACCACTAGACAAGCGTTGAAATTAATGTTCGATTAAATTAAGTTATGTGTCAACGGTGGGTTTTGTAGAGGTATAAAGAGGGGCCCATTAGGCCTATACAATACGCTCACATTTTTGCACCGAAGCGTCTACTGGTAATTATTTTGCTCTTGGTTACTTGTTGGTTTGTGTCGTCGTCCGCCGTTGTCCGCCGTTGTCCGCCGTTCGCCGCCGTCTGCCGTACGCCGCTTCCCGCCGCCCGCTGAGCCGCCGATTCGCTGCCTTCGCCGCCACCCGTTGCCTATCTTTCGCCTCGCTTCAAAACACATCTTTAACGAGTAAGTACTTAGTAATTTTTTGCCTATCATTAACCTCTAATTTTCTTAGGCGAGGACCTCTTGGAGCCGCTGTGTGTCCGGCCCAGAAAGCCTGCCTGCCACGATAGCTTTTCCCATAAAGGACTGCTATCCTTCTTTCACCGGCAATTCTTAGTTGGCAAGCCGATTCAAATATACGCTAGTTCCCTACAAGGGCCAGGGCTTAATTTCAATCTACAGTTGTTTTTTCTGAGTCGGCAGTCTCCGACGGTGGAATTATTTCCACATTTGGTCCTTCGAACCGGAGGCACCGACCCAGACTTAAAAAAAAAACTAACTACCACCATTATATCGCTGTTTCTCTAGTGTCGTATAGCATTTTCCTGCAGCACCAGACCGCTGTCTTCGCCCGTTTCCAATTTCTTCTGGACTCGGTCACCCGCAACTACGAGTTGTGGAAAGAGTTGGAACGGACTATTCCAAAGGGAGTTTTTCGGCAGCTACGTATACCAGAGCCCTTTCCGGATCAGAAGCCGGCAAAGGCGCCAGAGAAAAGAACACGAACAGTCCCTTACGCCCGTCCCGTACAACCGGCCCCAGAAGCCCCGGAACGTTACCTGCACGAACACGAGAGGGCCCAACTCCCCTCCCTACAAGCAGTGAAAGACTGGCACGCGCAAGTGATCTCAGGAGCCCAGAAGGCAAGTGAAGAGGCAGAAAAACACCGAGCCTACCTTCTGGAGACCAGCAGAATTCCCCGCGACAAGGAACAGTTGAAGCGACGAGAGGAGGCACTCGCCAGGACCCGATCCACGACTCCGCTCCTGCTCCCACCTCACGTTAATCGCGTCTTAGCCGCCGAACCCTCATCATCTACCGTTCGACCGGCTAAACCTCTGCCGACACCGCCGCCTCCACGTGAAGAGACCCCAAAACGGTCTACATCTGCCGCTAACACCCCGAGACGTTGGAAAAGCATCGTCGAAGAGGAAAAGGTGAATACCAAACTCGCCAAGAAATTTGCCCGGACCGGGCTCCTCTCTTCTTCGGGTGAGGAAGAAATACTTCGATCTCCCTACTCAGCCTAATAAAATAATAATATAATAATAATAGAAATATATATATATATATCCTGTTACTTACCATTGTTGTTGCCAAATAAAGCATATTTACACAGCCACCTATTGTTCTTAATATGTCCATCCGGCAAGTTAGGCCTCCACGGCCGACAGAGATCTCCGCCTCATCCGACGACTCTCAGAACGAACAACGGTTGAGCCAGGTCGAAACTGAGATCCGACGGATGAAGGAGATTTGGGCGACTCAGGCCGCGACCAACCGACAAACCCAGACGAACATAGAGGAATTAGGCCGAGAAATGCCTAAAAAGGCCGATGAAGAAGAAGTCGACTCACTTACCGAAAGAGTCAATCAATTGGAGCGAAAAATACTCGACTACAATGAGCTAGAGAAAAAACTCGAGACGCTCACGGCTCTGATGGATACCATCAACGTCAGAAGCAACGAAGCGTTGAGTTCCGCGGCCGACCTGATGGAACAGGCCCGCCAAGCCACCTCTTGGGAAATACACATCCCAACGATCGTGGACACCGTCAAGAAAGAGCTTAAAGAAATGATGATGAATCAGGCGAAGGAAGATATAAGGGAACCAAGGGATGACGAGAGTCTACCAGGGTTAGAAAACAGCCCGATCCGCCCAACGGAACCCCTCCGCACTTCCTCGCGGGCCGACACCAGCGGAGGATCCAAGACCGAGCTCTTAGAGGATCGAGAGATCATCCTCAGGGAACTCTTAGAGAGCATAGCGTTGATGGACGCCGATCGGATAAACCGAGAACAATACTACGACATAGCTGAAGCCCGCTGGTCAGCTATCATCGCAATCCACGAAAAACTTGCGCAAGCTTCTACGGCCACTGAAAAGACGAAAGATCGCCGGCTGGAAGATCAGTTCCACGAAAAAATGAGAAGATTACGAGAAGAGAATAAGAAATTCGAAGCCCAACCATCCGTGGTAAGAACCGCGCTCCTATTGCCCACCTTTAGCGGAGAAATAACCGCCTGGAAAGGATGGAGGGCCATCTGGGCGACCTACGACCTAGATGCTAGACTATCTGAGGTGGAAAAATTCCAATATCTCAGACTAAGTCTAAAGGGTAAAGCAGTGAAGCTCATCACGCACCTCCACTTCGACGATAATCAATATCAGGCGGCCATGGAGAGACTAGAGTCTCGCTTTGGGGACCCGAAAAACTTAAGACCCACTACATCAATGAGCTAAGGAACACCATAGCGATTCGCTTGGGCGAATCTGCCACAACTGAGCAGCTACAAACTCTGTTTGACGGCTCACCAACACCAAACTAGCGCTGATAAGCCTCAAAGTAGACATGGAGAGCTACGGCTCTTACATCGCGGGGGACGTCTTGAAGGGCCTACTCCGATCACTTACTTCAAGATGGTTGCGGGAAAAGTGGTCGGACAGGGAACAACCTACGCTGGACATGATCTTGAAAGAGCTTGGTGTAGAAATCAGGCTGAGAGAGAGAGAAGAAACTACCGCCAGACGACCAGAACCGGCGGCTCCCCCACGGGGGGGAGACGCAGGATCGACCAGCCCGTACATTGTGTTTTTTCTGTCAATAAAATCACACTCATTATCGGTGTACGATACATACATCTTAAGTTCGACGCGAGATGTGCGAGTGAGACAACAGGTGCCTAAAATGCCTGGGTCGGTCGCACAGAACCGAGCATTGCATGGCTAGGGTGCCCTGCCGAAACTGTAACAGTCCAGATCACAGCCCAGCGCTGTGTCTGTCCAGACAGACACCCTCGACAGGCATAACCAGGAGTCAATCTCCCCAACGATCGGCCGGGAGAATGGTTACGATCGACACTAACATAAATGTCGCCCAGACATCAAGTGGACTCCCCACTTTCACGGCCTTTATCCGCTGAAAAACTGGGAGAAGGATCCCAGTATTGGGACTAATTGATTCAGAAAGTTTATTCAACGGTGATAGAGCTCCTGACGCAGCGACAAGAGAAAGTCGCTGACAATCGGAGGGAACAAGACACCAAAGGCGAATTCGATATAATCATCGGGTGTGATTACTATTGGCATATTCTTACCCACGAGACAATACAAGGTACCGACGAGTCGGTAGCTTGAGCGAGCAAGCTCGGGTGGATCATATTCGGATCCCCAGTAGAAACCTCCCAAGTTTCGACGCTAGCAGCGCCGACCGACAGCAGCCGACCGGTATTAGATTTCAAGGAGTTGGAATCTCGAACACATGGGGATAACGGCACAAGAAGCCGAGGACCCCAGTTTTCTTGAAGCATACCAGAACACCATTCAACGAGATGACTCCGGCCTATACGAGATATTATTCCCGTTCAAAGACACAGACGCACGATGGAATCTACAAAGGCATCGCGTTAGCCCGCCTCAACAGTCTGTTGAGAAGAATGGAAGGGAATGATCGACGGGCGTACCATGAGATATTCCAGCAATATCTAGAGCGGGGTTACATCGAAGAAGCAGACGGAACATAAACCGGCATCTGCACGTATCTTCCACACCGGCCTGTGATAAAACAAAAGGCCGCCTCGACCAAAATCAGACCTGTGTTCGACGGCTCAGCACAAATACACGGAAGGCCCAGTCTTATCGGTTTGTTGGAGACCGGGCCGAACCTAAGCCCTGAACTCTTAGCCGTCTTGCTTCGGTTCAAACGATACAAAATCTCGTGGATGGCCGACATCACGCAAGCTTTCTTGCAGATCGGGATCCAAAAAGACCATGCGCAAATAGCGCGGTTCATTTGGGTCAGAAACCCCGATGAGAATCCTTGTACAGCTAATATAGTAACGATGGAAACGAGTACCTTTTGGATTATCAAGCAGTCCCTTCATCTTAAGGGCGGTGATCTTAAAGTGCTTGGACGATAACGGGCAGGGCTACCCAGACTTAGTCAATCAACTACGGGAACAAGTATACGTGGATGACTGGTTGGGGGGAGCTGACGACGTACCTCAGGCATCTCGACTCATCAAGCAGGCACAACAGCTATTCAGCACCGCCAAAATGGGGCTACGAAAGTGGAATGCCAATAGTAAAGAGTTGCGTGAAGAATTAAAGGAAATAGGGTTCCAAGACGAGCTCGTAAGTATGGGTCAGAACCCCGGCGAAACCATCAAGGCCCTGGGAGTAGCTTGGGATCCCTTGACCGACACGTTTCGGTTCAACGTCTGGAAATTATTAGACGAAGCCGATAAGCTTGATAAAAAGACCCTCGAAGCGGAGGCTGTTCAGTCTCGCTTTGAAAGCCTTTGATCCGATGGGCCCGATATCACCGGTGACCGTGATCACTAAAGTGATCATGCAAAGGATCTGGGTCGAGCAAACTGGGTGGGATGAGCCGGTACCGGCAAAAATCCTCCCAAACTGGGAGACATTCATCAAGGGACTATTAGACCTTGTTGATACCAAAATAGACCGAGGAATCGGGCCAGAAACCCAACAACTGCAACTATTCTGCGACGCCAGTGACGATGCTTACAGCGTCGCAGCATACATTCAGAATGGAACCCAAATCAGATTATTATGCAGCAAGACACGAATCGCACACGACCCCAAGAAATCTGTGTCTACCCTAGTGTTGGCGATTATATAGTTCTGCTAGATACAAATTATCTACGCCCACTTTTAGATAACGATACGATTATCTATAAAATATCTAATAACCCCCATCTACCGGCCAAAAATAGCACTGCACAAATGATATGGGTTAGTTTGTCGGGTTTGTATCGATAATTATAAACAATAACCTTCATTCGGCAACCATCGTCTCCCTAATACATGTCATAGCGCTGTGGTTATATACAGCGTTTGTGGCACAATAATTCCGAGTTCAACGTTAGGTACGGATACATGTTTTTATCGATTTTTTGCAAATAATGTTTCATACTTTGAAAAGCAAGCAGACGACTGAAATATTAGATTTCCGTTGTCTATTTGTATCGATATTATACACAACAAAAATGCATTTCGATTATGATTCGAATTTTCATAAGTGTGCTGGCGCAGAGTTATAAGGCAAGATTCATGACTCAAAGTCCTTTGGTTCAATCCCAATAGACGATTTTTCCAGAATTTTTGGTTGTGTGAGAAAAATTGCAGAAAATGTTTTTACAAGAAGGTTTTTTAGAAGCGGTAGCATTTGTCCTTTTTTTAAATATTTATAATAATTATTACGAAACTTAAAGCACTGATAAATTTGATGGCAACATCGCTGAATACTGAAAAATTTCACTGCGCAGCTACGTAAAATTGAGCAGACGACGATAAAATTAGATATTCGTCTGCAATTTGTATCGATACTACCCCACAACAATACCATCTTGCTGGTTACTTATTGTTCAAGAACGTTATGGCTAAGTGGAAGAAGATGTGACTCAGGACATAAAGATACGGAGTTCAACCATCAATGGAGACATAGTTTTTTACTATTTTTAATTGTTGCAAAAATATGTTTTAGATGTTTTTTTAACGGGAATTTCAAAACATTTTGCATAACAGTCCTATATAAATATTTTGACGTTTTTAATAGTTTATTCGCTGTATAAGAATACTATTAATTGCGGTGGCAACCCTGATATCAATAGTAAACAAATCTTCAATCTAAGTCGTTGCAGACGACAGCAATGTTAGAATTTCGTCTGCAATTTGTATCGATACTCGGTAACAATATTATTATGCATTGCAATACTTACAAATTTAATGAGGGAGTAGCGCTGTGGAAAAGGACTGCGCTTGGGATTCGGAAATCTCGAGTTCAAATCTGCTTTGGGGCATTTTTTAGTACAATCTGCTACACATTAAATTTTAAACGTATCTGAGTAACAACAGTTTAGGATGCTTGCTCTCTGTTAACTGAGGCGTGTACGGTACTAATAAAATAAGAGTTTTAATTTATAATTGTAACAGATTTTCATAGCAAAATAGTATTCTGTTTAGCACCGTGGATAAAGCAGATGACGGTAAATAGCAGTTGTTTCTGAAATTTGTATCGATACTCGGCACCAAACGTTGGATTCATTGCCTGACACACAAAATGTGACGAGTTAGCGTTGTGGATCAATTCCGCGCTCGTAATACGAAGTACAGAAATTCGAATGCGTCTGTGATAATTTTTTTTAAAATTTGAAATACATATTTTTAGATGCTTACGACATATACATTTGCACAATGGTAAATTATTATTTTCTCTACATTTTATATTTCATATTATTTCATTACATTTTATATTCATGTAATAAAAATTTCTACAAAAACCTATTCTATTACGTAAGGCAACACTGATATTTATAACTAAAACATCTGTTAAGACTTGTAAAGTAAAGCAGACGATATAAATATTGTATTTCATGATTTTTGCATCGATACTCTTCAACGAAAACCATACTTGTGCCATGTCGGTTGTTTTTTACTGGTTTAGCGGTTTGGGTTTAAGTCGGAGCTCGTAACACATAGCATCGGAGTTTAAATCAAGGCAAAGGTAAAAATTATTAAATTATTATAGTTTTTTTCTCATTTCCACTAGACGCCATGTATCGATACAGCGATTATCTAAAAAAGTCGACTATCTAAAAACTATCTAAAAATATCGATATATCGTTTTAAGGTTTAGATAGTCACCAACACTACTCTTACGCAATATATTGCCTACCGGATGCTACTTGCTACATCGAAGAGGCAATGGACAAGAGGAATGCAATGGACGATACCTCTATCTTGTTGGCGACTTGCAAGGGTGTCCTTCAATATTGTAATTATAGGAAGAACACATCCCAATGACATAGCTTCTTCGTTTTGGAACACCTCCAAGGCGTGAGAGATTAGCTTCATAACTTTAATGAACTCTTTAAGAAATTCTTGTTCAGCGGCTGACATTTTTTTAAGCTTGAAAAGTTCGAAAATTGTTCGAAAAGTTCTTCATTTTTCTTCGATATGCCTATGCACTATGCATATCGCTTTGTGGTAGCTGTTCCATCGTGTTATGTTATCGATAACGAATAACTCACCTATTGTCTTCCTAATGAAGTCATAAGCTGGGTTAAGGGTTCATCAGATGCATCTCGAAGGCTTTTAAAAAGCTAGATCCATTGTCTGTAATTGTGCAGTTGACTTTAGCGGTAAGCCGGAATTCCGCATGGAGATCTGCCGTTGCCTTGGCAAGCACATCGTAAGTGTGCGCTCCAGAACTAAATGTTCTAGACTTAGACGACTGGGTGACGTTAAAATCCATGAGCAAGCAACATGGAAAAAATGTATTCGAGTCTCTACCCACGTCGACGTCCAAAGGTGTAAAGTTCGACGAAAGGAAGCCCGTCAAGAGACCCAGCTTCCCACACACGTCGACCATTGGACACGTATCGACGATGGAAGGTTCGAAAGTAGCGGCGTCAACATCTTCAGCAACCATGCCTCCAAGGAGCCGACCAACATCGGGGAAGATGCAAGCCGAGAAGACGAAACGGTGGAAATGCTTTGTATGTAACGGCAGGAGCCACCAGCTCTCAACCTGCACCGTCTTCATGTCTCTCACGCCCACAAAAAGGGCTGAGAAAGTATTGAAGTCCGGAAGATGTCTGTTATGTCTTAGGGGAAAACACGAACGCAAGGAATGTCCCAGGGACGTCAGCTGTACTATCGCTGATTGTACTGGAACCCGTCACCACACCTTGCTTCATGGATCCGAATTCACCCCATTGAGGAGGCTAGCGGATCCAACTGCTCCATCAGCGCCACCTTCGACAGCATTCCTTGGGACCTTAACCCATTTGGAAACAGTAAAACGACGTGTACGTTTCAAGATCGTACCGGTTCGTGTTGGAGTTGGCAAAACGTGGGTCGACACTTTCGGTTTTCTTGATACCGGAAGCGACAACACGCTGATTCGCAGCGTCTTTGCAAAAGGTTGGGACTCGTTGGGCCATCTAAACGCATCAACGTTGTCTCGTATGACGGAGCTGTTAAACAAAGTATACATACAAGAGTTAACACCTTACTTGCTTTATATTTATGAATAGACTGATACCACAGAAATTGCCACATAGATCCAGATAGACTTTTCAACACTGACATATGACATAACGTAAAGAGGAATCAGGGCAACATGGTTACATAAAGTGGAAGCCTCTTCTCACCACATGAGATGGAAATTGGTATTTCAACACACCCACTCAATTTTACATCACATGATTAAAATCAACTATGTTGCTTTCTTCCCGTAGTCGACTGAAGAGCTGTCCATCCAGAGGCTTTGTTAAAATATCTGCTAGTTGTTGTGAAGTGTGAATGTACTCAATGTGGATGACTCCTTCCTCGACCATGTTGCGAATGTGATGGTACTTAACGTCTATGTGCTTTGTTCTCGCTTGATGCCCAGAGTTTTTCACCAAGCTGATTGCACCCTGATTATCACACAACAAAGTAGTAGGTGACTTCTGCTCAAATCCAATGTCACCCAGTAGTTGCCGAAACCACATGACTGACTTTGTGGCTGTACTGGCAGCGACATATTCCGCTTCAGTAGACGAAAGAGATACACAGTCCTGACGACGGCTTGACCATGACACTGGGCCACCATTGAGAAAACAGAAAATGCCAGTTGTTGATTTCCTAGTGACGAGATCGCCAGCGTAATCCGAGTCCGAGTATGTTATCAGCATGTTACTTTCCTGTACTCCTCCATAGCAGACTCCAGCAGTGATGGTGCCTCGAAGATACGAAAGAATTCTCTTCACTGCCTCCCAATGTGCCTTTGCTGGATTATTTGAGAATTGTGCAACTTGATTTACTGCAAATGCAATATCAGGTCTTGTGCAAGTGGCCGCAAACATCAAGGATCCAACTGCTTCTCTAAACGGAAATGAATCCTTCGGGTCTCTTTCTGCATTATTGGACAATCTTGCATGTGGGTCTGCCGGTACGGATTTGGGATAACATTTTTCCATATGAAATTTCTTGAGGATCTTCTCGATGTATTTTTCTTGATTGATATGAATAAGGCCCTTTTCTCGATTTCTTCTTATTTCGATCCCCACGAAGCATTCTACATCACCGTGAGTCATTTCAAACACACTCTCAAGGTAGCGGACAATGTCTTCCAGTCTTGATTGTAGAGAACTGCAAACGACTCCGTCATCGACCCATATGGCCATTATGGTTAGTTCGGTTTCTGTTCTAATCGTGTAAACACACGGGTCTGCTTTACTTTGTGAGAAACCATACTGCACCAAGAAGTTGTTGAATTTCTCATTCCAGGAACGCGAAGCTTGTTTTAAACCATACAGTGATTTGTTCAGTCGGCACACCAGATTTTCTTGCCCTTCAATTTCGAATCCCGTTGGTTGAAACATATAGAGTTCTTCATGAAGATCCCCGTTCAGAAAGGCTGTCTTCACATCCAATTGCACCATCTCAAGGTTTGCAGCAGCTGTGATTGCAAGTACGGTACGCAGAGAGTCATGTCTCACTACTGGAGAATAGGTTTCTTCGTAGTCAATGCCAGGTCTTTGTGTGAACCCCTTCGCGACAAGCCTAGCCTTATATTTATCTTCAACCCCGGTCTTAATCTTAAACACCCACTTGTTCCTGATTGCATTTCTCCCAGCTGGTAAACTGCAGATTGTCCAGGTGTTGTTCTTCACAAGTGACTTATACTCTTCATCCATGGCTACCATCCACTTCTCTGATTGAGCTGAGTTGAGAGCTTCTTCAACCGTTTCCGGTTCTTCAACATCTAGTATTGCATATTTTTCAGTTTGAGATTCTTCTATCCACCGGTTGGGTTTGTTTCTGATTCTTGTTCCAAGTGGTTTTTCCTCTCTGGGAGTGATGATGGTAACTTGTTTCTTTTTTCTTGGATTCATTGCAACTGGATCGATGGTAACAACCGGTGCTTCTTGGGCTTCAGATGATTGATCTGGATTCAAAGACAATTGTTTTTCAGACGACAATGCTCCAGATGGGTCTGATATTGAATTTTCTGGAACCAATGGTATAGGTTCTGGATATACCAGTGGAGAATCGCTGAAACTAAATTCTCTTGATTTAATAGAACAGAATTTCTCTTCGTTAAAGAGGACATCTCTACTGATCCTCACTTTCCTAGTGGCTGGATCCCATAGTCTAAAAGCCTTCTGGGTTTCACAGTACCCAACATGTATACACTTAATTGCCTTCGGATCAAATTTAGTTCGTTCATCCTTTGGTACATGAACATAGGCATCTGCTCCAAACACTCGAAGATGAGAAAAATTGGGCTTGATACCTTTCCAGATCTCATAAGGCGTTTTCCCTTCTCGACTCCTTGACACAACTCGATTTTTGATGTAAACAGCAGTATTGGAGGCCTCCGCCCAAAGTTCAATTGGAAGACCTGCGGCATGCAACATACTCCTGGCTGGTTCAACAATGGTCCGGTTGGATCTTTCCGACACTCCGTTTTGTTCTGGTGTCTTTGGGGCGCTTGATTCGTGCTTTATTCCTCTCTCCTTTAACCACTCTTCAAATGTGTTGCTGAAATATTCCCCACCGTTGTCTGTGCGAAGGGTGACCACGTGATGACCAGTTTCTACCAAGATGCGTTGAACTAGTTGTCTAAAAAGTGCTTCTACCTCAGATTTTAGTTTGATAAAATATATGAAGACATAGCCACTAAAATCGTCTTTGAATATAACAAAGTACTTGGCTCCTTTAGGTGAAGGTTTTGACATGGGTCCGCACACATCTGAATGGATGAGCTCTCCTATCCTATTGGCTCGTTTTCTCCCTCCAGTCGGAAATGGCAACCTATGATGTTTGCCTAGTGCGCAACCTTCACAGAATGGCGCAGCAGATGTATCACTACGTTTGATAATAAGCCCATCCACCAACTTCTCTGACTCCATCTTCCGGATGGTTTTTGTGTCTGTGTGTCCTAGGCGGTGGTGCCACAGGTGAAGAGGTTGAGCTTCTGCTCTGGATAGCACATGGAATGCAATTTGTTGACAATCTGAATTCTGTCCGATCTTCGGATATTCAGCGTGAAGGAGATGGTTCTTGTCACTTCGTATATTCAGACGATATAGATGATTGGAGAAACTTTCGCCGACCGCCACAATCTTCTCACCCTTAGAGATGATAACTCGGTCATTGTTGAACAAGACGAGTAAGCCTGCTCTTGTTGCAGATCGGACGGAGAAAAGATTGACGCCTAAGCCAGGAACAAATAGCACATTCCTTAGGATACCTGAATGCCATTCTTCATTGACATTGGTTTGGATTGTAATGTCTCCCATTCCTTTAGCTTGCAGCAGATTGTTATTATGTCCAACTCCTTTCACTGGCCAACTTCCACTCTTGACCGCTTGATAGTTTGTAAATAGATGAAACTGATCCGACATATGAATAGTACAGCCAGAGTCCACATACCAGTTGTCTCTAAAGTTATCTTCAAATTTAATGCCACCTGGGAGAGTTGTAAAAGCGTAATCTCCCGGCCAGTCGGGTTGTCCTTGAGGCTTGAACTGTGCAAATTGGGCATGTAGCGGCTGAGATCCATTAGGAATTCCATTTTCAATATGTTCTTTCTTCGTCCAACATTGGCTTTCCCAGTGGTTCTTTCCACCACAGTAGTTGCAGTTTCTCTTTCTGAATCCTCGTCCACGACCGAATGAATGTTGCCCTGGTTGCTGTGATGGAAGGCGAGCAGCTGCAGATTGTGGATATGTAGACTGTTGACTAGGAATCTCTTGTTTCTTGGCAAAGAATGTAGCGTTGACACCATCTTCTTCTTGGCAACCTTTGTTACGAGCTTCTTCCTTAAAAAGGCGTGACCTCAAAGATTGCAACGTTTTCTTGCTGTCATCCATGTTGTCCCATACTGATATTATATGCTTGTAGCTGGGAGGAAGGGTGACAATGATCTTAGTTACAATGTCAACTTCGTCAACACTCGCCCCCATATCATTCAATTGGTTTGCCATTGACTCAATCATGGTGATGTGTGCAGCAATGTCATGCTCTTTGTTGAACTCGTACTGATAGAATCTCTGCCGAAGAAAGTGCTTGTTTTCTGAGGCCACCTGTTCATACTGGTCTGTCAGACGTGTCCACGTCTCCTTTGCTGATTTACATGTCATCATTGACCGTGCCTGTTGGGATTCCATTGTGAAGACTATGAAATTTCTAGCAGTGCTGTCTCGTTGGTTCCAGGTCTTAACGGCAACTGAGTTTGTCACGACTTGAGTTGCTGCTTCAATGATTGGATAAGGTGCCTTGGATGCACCAGTGACAATTTCAATCAGATCATGCTGTTCTAGCAAGAGGGTGATCTGAAACTTCCAGAATTGGAAATTCGTGCCGTCGAACTTAGCAACGTGACTCATTTCCTTGATTGGATTAGAAGTCATGCTAAACGATAGGCAAAGTTTATACTCGAATGTAGTTTTCTTTATGTTACAGTATGCGTTCAAATAACTGGGCCCATAACCTGTTAAACAAAGTATACATACAAGAGTTAACACCTTACTTGCTTTATATTTATGAATAGACTGATACCACAGAAATTGCCACATAGATCCAGATAGACTTTTCAACACTGACATATGACATACGTAAAGAGGAATCAGGGCAACATGGTTACATAAAGTGGAAGCCTCTTCTCACCACATGAGATGGAAATTGGTATTTCAACAGGAGCCATGTCTAACGTTACGGCTTCCGTAGTAAACTTCGCCCTAACGTCTCGTGATGGTAATAGCCAGTTTGAAGTCAAACACGCTTACGCCGTCGACAATTTGAAGGTGACGCCGAATTCGCCAATCGACCCTCGACAGTTGGAGTCACGGACGCACCTACGTGGTATTGCCGTCCCGACTGTTCAAGAAGAAGACGTGACCGTGCTGATAGGAATCGACATCGCCGAGGCCCACGATCATGTAGCTTTCATCAAGCCGCCGGCTGGAACGACTGGGCCCAACGCCTTCAAGACGCCGTTTGGTTGGTGTTTGGGTGGACAAACGGGCCCGCCACAAGACGGACGCCCGTTCATCGCTCATCTGGCCACCGAGGAACGTACCGAGGACCTGAACGAGCTGGTGAAGAAGTTTTGGCAACTCGAGGCTTACGAAGTAGAAATAGAACCACCCGTTCTATCCGAGGATGATCTACGTGGGAAACGCATCCTCGAATCGTCAGTAAAACGTATCGGTAACCAGTATCAAGTCGGCTTAATGTGGAAAGCCGACGACGGAACCCTCCCAAACAATCGGGCAGCTGCATTGAAGAGGCTCTACGCTCTCGAACGACGTTTTCACCGAGACGAGGAGTTTGCTAAGAAGTACGATGCAGTGGTCAAGGAGTACATCGGCTTAAAACATTCCCGACTCCTAACGACCCAAGAAGCCCAGACGGAGACTAACAAAACGTGGTATCTACCACATCACGGGGTCGCGAGCCCTTCCAGCTCATCAACCAAAGTTCGAGTCGTATTCGATGGAGCTGCTGAGTTCGGTGGCACATCGATAAATCAAAATTTGCTTCGGGGACCTAACATACTCGTTAGCTTGCTCGGTGTGCTCATCCGATTCCGCTGCAACCTCGTGCCAGTCGGAGCAGACATCGAGAAAATGTTTCACCAAGTGAAAGTCCCCGACGAAGACCAGGCAGCCTTCCGATTTCTCTACCGGACTCCTGGCAGTATTACAGCTCCATTAACGTACCAGATGACGGTGCACGTATTTGGAGCCATATCCTCCCCAACGAGCTGCATCTTCGCCCTCAGCAAGACGGCCGATGACCACCGCCGCCAGTTTCCAGACGTAGCCGATAGCGTTCGACGTAATTTCTACGTCGACAATTATCTCGACTCATTCGACTCCGAAGACGAGGTCATCAAACGGTCCCGCCAAATGAAGTCCCTCCTCGAGTTAGGGGGATTCAACTTGACCAAATGGACGTCGTCATCTAGAACGGTGATAGCAGCGCTACGAGAATTCGGCCTCGCGTCACCACACACTGGATCTGGACTTGGAGGAACTCCCCGTCAAAAGAACCCTTGGAGTAATGTGGGACAGCGAGCGAGATATGCTGACTTTCAAGATTCGGAAGCCGCCAAACAACGTGACACTCACGAAGCGCATCTCTAGCGTCTATGACCCGTTGGGACTTGTCACACCTGTCATCTTCGTAATGAAGTCACTACTCCAAGACATCTGGACAAATGAAGAACGGATCGGTTGGGACGACGTAGTACCGGAAACGTTAAATCAACGTTTCTATTGCTGGTACGACCATCTGGAAAATTTGGAGTCGCTATCAGTGCCGAGATGCTTCCGTTTCAAACGAGGACGTTGGACTCAACAGAACCTTCACGTCTTCACGGATGCAAGCTCCAAAGGGTACGGAGCAGTAGCCTACTTCCGCACTGTATTTGAAGACCAGTCCGTCAACGTGTCATTCGTCATGTCGAAAACGCAGTGAAAGGTCTCACGATACCACGTTTGGAACTACAAGCGGCAGTAGAAGGTCTCAACATCGTCCTCACGATTTGCCGTGAGCTGGAGATCGATTTGCGGCAAGTGACCTTCCACACAGACTCACAAACGGTGCTGCGGTGGATCCATTCAAAGACATGCCGATTTGAAGTCTTCGTCAACAACCGTATCGGAAAAATACTCCGAAACACGGGTCGTCGACAATGGCGTCACGTTGCGGAAGACTAAAACCCAGCGGATCTCTGCAGCAGGGGTATCGACCCAAAGGACATCAACGATTTGGTCTACTTCCATCGAGGACCTTCGTTCCTGAACCTAGACCCCTCAGAGTGGTACACTTGGGAAGAGATTACGGAGCCGGAAGAACGAGACGTAAATGTAATCCGCGTCCTGGCAGTCAAAACGGAAGACGAGAATCATGTCATCGACCGATGCGTCACACGTTTCTCCAGTCTGTTGAGACTTCAACGAGTGCTGGCCTGGAGTAAAAGGTTTGCCAACAACGCTAGAGCAAAACTACGTGATGAAAAACCAATTGCCGGAGAGTTAACAGTAGGAGAAATGGTAACGTCATTGACGAAATGCATCGTACGCGCGAAAGAATTGGCCTTTGCTGAAGAAGTCTACGCCCTCCGCAAGCATCTGGAATTACCACTCAGATCAAAACTTCGCACCTTCCAGCCCTTCTTGGATGAAGCTGGACAGATGCGAATTGGCGGACGTATACTTCAAGCGCCGATCGACTGTGCAGCCAAACACCCCATAATTCTACCAGCATCTCAACCTTTAACGAAAAGGATAATTTGGGATCCCCACGTTAGAAACATGCACGTCAGGACAGAGAGCTTGCTAACTGACCTCCGTTCTCGCTATTGGATACTCTCTGGACGTAAAGCGGTAAGATCCGTACTCAACAACTGCTGGCCTTGCAAGCGCACGTCGGCGAAGCCCAGCCCGCGGTTGATGGCTTCCCTTCCAGTACATCGTTTAACGCCTCATCTGCCCGCGTTCACGTACACAGGGATCGATTACTTTGGTCCCTTGACCGTAAGAGTTGGTGGACGGGGAAGAAGACATGAAAAACGTTGGATCAGCCTATTCACGTGCTTCACCACACGAGCAGTTCACCTGGAAGTGGCCAACGGGCTCAGTATGGAGGAGTTTTTACTCTGCTTCTCCCGTTTTGTTAGCCAACGTGGAAAACCCAAGGTCGTTTACAGCGACAATGGGACAAACTTTTCACCGCCGAGCAAGAGTTACGACAAGCCCTAGAAGAACTTGTTGCCAAACACCAAGAATTCCAAACGGTGATGGCCTGCCAACAAATAGAGTGGCATTTTTCTCCACCCCATGGACCCCATTTCGGTGGTGTTTGGGAAAGGATTGTACAATCCTGCAAACGGGCAATGAAGACCAGTATCGGCAATTGCCTAGTTACGGATCAAGTGCTACGAACCGTAATCGCTGAAGTAGCAGCTTTGCTAAACGCTCGGCCGTTAACACATCTTAGTATGGACCCAGAAGACCCGGATCCGTTAACGCCAAATCACTTCCTATACGATGGAGCTCGCCCATACTTGTGTAAGGTTCGAAAAAGATCTGTTCCTTACTTACAATTATTGGATAGCGATGATGAACTGTATTGTTGCACTGTGTTCGAGTATTTTACAAAGACCAAATTGATAATTGACGAAAGGAGACTTACTGAGACAGACTGACTGAGATGACACTTGAAATTGGTGAATGATTGTTATGACAACCGAAGCTAGAAGTAGACTGACTGAAAGCTAAAAGTGGACTCGCTGAGATGACAACTGAAAGTAGACTGCCTGACAATATGGAAAAAGGACAACATTTATACGAAGAAGCAAGGTCGTTTAGGATTATGTGTCCCAACGGGAATAAATAGTCTGCGTGTAAATGTAACACCTATGTGAAGAATTGGCAAGTTTGAAGGCCAGAGCCATCGGCAGATGATCTGTTGGCGGAAGAGGGCGGAAAAGGGTTGCAAGCGTGGGAACGAGAGGGGAAGGTAAGGAGTACGGTTGGCCGTTCCTTACACTTGCCTCTACAATTGGCCGACGTGGAAGACTTGAACGTAACCAACATGCAGTTTCAGCAAAGTCAAGCCATCCTTCAGCACTTTTGGATCAGATGGCTACGTGAATACGTTCCCCACTTAACCGAGAGAAGAAAATGGCAAGAAAATAGGCATAATGTCACCGTGGGAGATCTAGTGCTTGCGATCGAACCAAATACTTTGCGTGGGCAGTGGCCGATGGGCCAAGTGTTGGAAGTTATTCCCAGTGCAACGGATAACATTGTTCGAGTTGTAAAAGTGAGCTCACCAACCATCCAAAACCATGTATTCGGCTGGTGGCCAAATTATGTATCATGGTTGCGGCAAAGGAACAAGAGGTTTACGCAAAAGAAGAAAAAACGGAATCTTCAACAGCGTAAACGTTCAACTTTAATATTGTAAAAATGTAAATATTGCTTGTAATGGAGCTACAGCCAAAGCTCCATTCACAAATCTCAATTTGTGAATGTACCAAGTGAAATCATGTTTATGTTCTCCTGAAGTGCTCTTTGACTTTTTTTGTTGTCATTGCACCTGTTGTCACGGTGGGTCCCGCTGTCACCTACGGTGCTGCCCTCGCGGGCAGGGCTGTAGGGGGCATGGGCCCGCAAATTTAGTGAGACTTTTTTTGTCTTCTTTTCGCTCCGTTTTGGAGGGTGAAGGCAGTAGTAATTCAGTAGTCAACCCAGACAGTCATTGTCCGTCTCATTTTCTCAAGCCCAGACAAGTTGTCTCGTTTTTCGTCCCCTCGTTTTGTTCAAGCAAGCGTGCGGTTTTTGTCCCTTTCAAACTCTGAAATAAAGCATTCCCCTTTTTGTTTTATATCATCGTCATTTTTATTTCATATCTATCAACACTCATCCCTCATTCTTCTTTGTTACGACTCTTTGCACGGGAGTCAGCAACACTTCCTAACATAAAGAATTTATGTAGTAGCATCTTACTAATTAGTTCAATTTATTTTTAAATTTTATAAATATAAGCTGAGACTGTCCCACATGACCCACCCTGGTGTCCCAATTTACCCAACACCGCAGGCCCCTCAGGTCAGAACACCGGATACCCTATCGCAATTTATTGAACAAGAAATTCTATTTTATTCGAAAACTTCGTATACTGCTCGACACGACGAATAATATATGTTGTAGCGAATACATAAAAGATCGGTTCTTTTTTTCACAGAAAACCTTAGGCCTACCCTTCGTTAAGAATATAACGAAGAAACCATGATCCTACGGAAACAGTGATCATACATTTTCAGGTTCGCTTTGGATTTGGAAGTGCATGGCGCGACGAAAAAAGCAACACCCGGAAAAGAGATACAAAATGCCGAACAGAGTTTGGCGGTGGGTGTCAGTTTGGTTAGTCTCTTGTTCGGTTGGTATTGTGTGAAGTTAGTCGTTTGACCGTGTTTGGAGGTAATCGTATTTGTTTTCTGTTGTGTTCTCAGTGAGCCCTTTTCCAGTATATTTTCCATATTAACGTTTTGTATTGCATCTGTTAAATGTAGATATATTCCCAAATAAATTGTTCTTCTGGTGATCCGTTCGTTGCAATGTTGTCACGCGATGTATTTTTAATGGGTTACGTTTACTCTATACAGAGTTGTGGGTAGAAACCACCTACTCACCTCTCTATAGTCTTACATAGAAACAGGAGATTCTAGATGTAATGGAATGGTAGACTCGTTCGCTAATCGCAAGCCCCGAGCGTATCAAAGACCTAGATAGTTTAGTAACTGTGTAGGGATTGGTCAAATGTTTCCTTATTTTTAGATATGAGAGAATGGGGAATAGTGACATATTGTGATAATGAACTTATTGTTGCACAGTGGTAAAAGTGTTTATAAAGACTGAAAGGCTTACTGAAGACTTATTGAAGACTTAAGGTGGACTGACTGCGATGACAACTGAAGTAGAATGACTGAAAGTAGGCTGACTTGTGCAAAGGACTGAAGTATGCTGACTGAAACCTTAAAAGTAGGCTGACTGAAAGCTAAAAGTAGACTGACTGACAATCAGAAAGGAAATGGGCAACATTTATACGAAGAAACAAGCTTGTTTAGGATTAGGTGTCCCACAGGCAATAGATATTCTGCATGTAAATGTAACACCTATGTGAAGAATTGACAAGTTTCAAGGCCAAACAGAAGGAAGGTTGAAAACCAGAGCCCTCGGTAGATGACCGGTTGGCGGGAAAAGGTTGCAAGCGTTAGAAACGAGAGGGGAATGTAAGGAATACGGCTGGCCATTCCTTACAACTGTCTTGACGAGATCAACCAGTGTACTGATTGACATCCACATCCTAAACTTATGCGATGTGAACACTCCTGATTGTGTACCCGTGAAAATATTATAATTTAGGTGACGCGATACTGATTAAAATGTAATGGATGATACAAGTTGAAAGCTTACCTGTATCAGTTCGTTTTCTATTCGTTAGATTATAGTACCTAATCCTTAGTACCACACAGTAGTGTAATACTAGGAAATGTATAGCAATGGTGTACTAGCAGGTTTTGAAGAAAATCTCTGTAAGGAAAAAACATGTAAGAGGTAGTAAGTATGACAGTCGACAGCGAGTAGGTTACTCAGAGGAAACTAGTTGTCATTTTTGTACGAAAGAATATATTTTGCATATTAGTTTCAGTTCCTTGGATGAATAATTATTTGATTGTTTTGTAAATTTATCCTTACATGGCGACAATGCCTGGCTTTATTTTATCTTTACCATTATTGTCATTTTTACAGACAGCGCACAGAATACCATTTTCACTGAATCATCGAAAAAACGCGCTGAGGACTACTAATTGTTTGATCGTCTAATCAATTAAGTATGAGTTTCGGGGCCCGCGATAGAGAACAACCACCGTTGATTGTTCCGTTTATTGCAAACCCCGCACCTAGATTTGGTACTGAGTTTTCTGTAAGGGCAATGGAGCTGTTAGTCAGACTTTACACGTCATACGCTTCAAATCAGAGTGAACCATCCGTTCCTGTGTCTATCTTCAAAATTATACATCTTCGGCAAGATGAATCGGGTAACGGGACTGAATGTCCTTCATGGTCTTTCAAACGACCTTGCGTGCTTTAAGTGAGTATAGTAATAGAAATACTTGGCGTTACCAGTGTATTATTCGTTTAGCCAAACTGTAGGTGACTAAACTTACAAGAATAGGAAAACTAATCAAAATCCTCCCGAGATTTAGCCAACGGGAACAGCAAAGCTCCCTTCAGTACTTACCAGACCACCGGTGAAAGCTCGACTGCCTCCCCTGGCTTGGGAGGCATGTGAGCCACCTTGGGTCGATCTACCGACCAATTCTTTTACTATTTGCGGCCTCGCTGCAACAAAAAAACTTACTGCTGAGGGTTGAGTGCAAGAGACTGAATATAGCCTTACTGGGTATAAAGGACTTACGAAAAGAGACTGGCCAGAGAAGACAACTTCAACACGACTGAAAAAAGACTAAAAGACTATCTGGAAAGAGGTATTATATATGCGAAAAAGCAAAGTCACTTAGGGTTAGGCGTCGCAAAGGGGAGTGATATTCTGCGTATAAAAACCTATGAAAAATTGGCAAGTTTGAAGCCCAAGTAGAAGGGAGGTCAGGAAGGCCAGAGCCATCAGTAAATGACCTATTGGCGGAAGGGGAAAGGGTAGTAAGTGCGGAAAAAGATAGAGGGATGTGAAGAACATGGCTCGCCGTTCCTTAGAATAACTAAGATTGAAGAATGTTCCCGTAAAGTCTTTTCAGCAGCTGATATTAACCCATGTCGTCTACAGCCTCCCAAATTTCCGTAACCTGAATTATAAGGAGTTTTGTTAATCAAAACACCTAAATCTACCTCACTTTTAAACGTTTTCCTACCAAAATCGAACAAATATTAATTTGCAGCGAAGTTAAAAGATTGAAGGACAGATGGCGCAAATCGTTGTGGGAGTATATTCAGTAAAGCCTTAAAAATTGAGTCATGCGAAACCACAACGGTATGGCGCAACCAACACTGTCAGGCTAGCCAAGTAAACTCTGTGTTGCCCGTTCTATGGGTAGAGTAGGCGTGTGTTGGGAAAGACGTCTTCAGTAGTATAGTACCACCTGTTGTTATGCTTAATTTTTTTAAAAAGATAAGCGTACAGTTAAAAGATTTGCAGTGTTACTGAGTTCTTCCAGTGTCAAAAATAATAATATGGCAAAGAAATCGCTTCCGCCCAGCCGATTGGACTACGACTATTTGTTAAAATTTTTAGCACTAGGTATGAAACCTACAAATATAATGAAGTTCTGTTGTAAAGAACCGTAACAAAGAAATTCAAATTTCGCCTTTTAGGAAATGCTGGAGTTGGGAAGACAAGTACATACTTTTCTGTTATTGATATTTCACAAATGCTAACTAGATCTTTGAACAGGTTTTCTTTATCAGTACACAGATGGTATATTCAATTCAAGGTTTACAACAACTGTTGGAATTGATTTTAGAGAAAAGCGTGTAGTATACCGATCTAAAACTGTAGAAGGCATGCAAGGCAAAAGTCAGAGAATCCATTTGCAGTTATGGGTAATAAATAAATCTTTCCTTTTTAAAATAACAATAAATAATTTTTGTATGTGTTCGAAAAGGATACTGCTGGCCAAGAAAGGTATATGGACTTATGTTTTCAATTTCTTCATGGTTCCAAGTTTTTCTTTGGGGTTGTGTCTCCATTTTGCAGGTTTAGAAGTCTTACAACTGCATTTTTTAGAGATTCCATGGGATTTCTGTTGCTTTTTGATCTAACTAATGAGCAATCATTTCTATCAATTCGCAGCTGGTTAGAACAGTTAAAGGTAATTATAGTTTTAAATAGTTAATGTTTGAAGAAAGTTTAGTCACCAAAAACTTAAAAGTTTTCAAATGGTAATTTTGTGTGGTGAACATTTGTGTTGTTTAATATAATGGCAATTCTGTTACTTTCAAGACTCATGCTTATACAGACAATCCAGATATTGTACTTTGTGGGAACAAAGCAGATCTTGATGATCAACGAGAAGTGTCTGAAGAAGAAGTAAAAGAAACGGCATCTCGATATGGGTTAGTAAGTCATTCGTGACCAATTTTACATGAAAAAGAAAGCTAGTTAAGAGGAAAAAAAGATTGTCTTTAATTCACTTTCAAAGCTAAACTGAATTTAAACTCGCGTAAGTTCGCAATATAGGCCTATTTGTTAACAACTTAGCATTTAGTCCTTACGTATACTGAATCAATCGATTTTCCCGGAGATCAAACGATACTAATAACTAGGCTGTCCACATGATTTACGTTTGTTGAAAACAAAATGGGTCCGACGCAGAGTGCCGACACCGAGTCAGAATGTGTTTCTCCCATTTCGTGAATAAAATCCGAAAGAGCCCCGACACTGCGACTCTAGTATTCGATAAAATAGGAAATAAGTCAAGTAACCACATCAGTTAACTACCTAGCCTTTTTGGTCTTAGTAAGTCTATTTTACGTATTTAAGTCGTTATATCCTAACTCGAAGTTTCATATCTGACACAACTAAGCATAGCCAAAACGGAATTCTTGCATAACGTGCTGTTGAATTACAAAGGTTGTCATATCTTGAAACATCGGCTGCAACTGGCCAAAATGTCAATAATGCTGTAGAGCTTTTATTAGACAAAGTCATGGTTAGAATGGATCAAGCAGTTGAAGATGCATTTGGTTCTGGGCAGAGAAGGCAAACCATACAGTTGAAAGTAAGTAAGGTCTTATTTACTACAAAAACCAGTTTTTACTAATAACATTCTAATTGAACAGGACTACCCTGGCGATAGCCAAGGATGTGCGTGCTAAGTCAGTTTTCGTAATTCATGTTGAATCGGTGTTCCTTGTGCTACGTGTCGCGTATAGTGATTGATTGGGTTTAATTTTATTTTGAATTTGTGTAACCACTGTCAGATTTGCATCTCATTTTGATATTTCATGTATTTGTTTTTCTTCTGTTAGAATACAATAAAATTTTCTAAACGATATTGATACGTGGAATCTGTTCTAGGCATAAACATCGTGTATTTCATAATGGGCAGCTGTATACATTGATCGATCTGTCATCTGAAACTGATGCTATGTGTTCCCCGTCTCCATTAAAGCAAACACTCCATACCTTCCGAAAAAAATGTTAAGATTCTGCAATATTACGGACACAAGTAACACATAGAAACCTGATCAGTATGGTCAGTAAATGTATGAAGGCATTGCTTCGCTTTCATATCCCAAATTTTTACTGTGCGATCGGAACTTCCGGAAACAAAGCGTGTATTATCAGAAGAGACTGAAACACTGAGTACCCATGACCCATGACCGGAAACTGTTCCCGCTAGTTGTGCATGTTGCCTAAAAAAAAATAATACAGATCACTGAAAGTAAAAAGGACGCCCAGATTTTTCAAACATAAAATCTCACTAACATTTCTTACTTACACGTCATAAATCTTGATCTGTCCATCGTCTGAAGCTGTTAATAACAACTGAGAATTCTGAGAAAAGCATAGGGATCTCACTGGAAGTGCATGTCCTTTAGAAAAGAATGTTGCTAATTCATGATCACGATCAATTCAACGTTTAGTAGAACTAACATACCTTCCAGTGTGTGCACTAATTTCCCAGTAGCAATATCAAACACATTTATTATGCCATCCATTGCTCCACTTGCAACAAACTTCATATCAGGGCTCTGCATAGGTACATAATTGGCAATTTAAGAACAGGATTTTATGTAACTGGAAGACTTTCACTTACACACGCTATACTTAAAGTAAATTTTCCTCGCGTATCATACGATTGATGAAGTTTGCCAGTTTCTACGTTAAACCAATTGATTTTTCCAGCATGACTACCAGAGATAATGTACTTTGAATCAGGGGTGAACATTACACTCCAAACATCAACTGGGCCAGCCTCTATTGTTTGCCTTTTTTCTCCACTTTGCAGTTCCCATATACGAACAAATGAATCTAACGAACTTGTGGCTATTACTGTGAGTGAAAGAAAAAATAGAATATTTAGCACAATATTTTGGTGGTAATTCTACAGGAATAAACAGTGGGCTAATAATGACAGTCAAAAACTTGATAGATGGCTAATTTGAGTTGAATGTTAAAAGCTCATAATGTTGAAACTCACATTTCCCATCAAAGCTTGTGTCAACAGATACTACCCCTAATGCATGACCCTCCAGTCTGTGACGGAGTTCTAGCTGATCATTTCTCCAAGCCCAAACTTTTACAGCATCATCAATTCCACCTGTGACTACATAATCAGATTCTTCTGGGCCTCTAGAGATTTAAAATAAAACTTTAAAAAAGAAGCAAAGATTTTAAGGGATTGATATTGTCAAAATATTTCATATTTACACTTCAGCTTTACTGGTCCATGAACAGCTCCATATTCCTTCGTCGTGAGCTGCTTCTTTTTTGTGGACCAACGAATACTGAGATTTTTGAAAAATGTTTTGTTTAGTAATGAATTGGTATAACAGTAGGAAAACCTCTAACCATTTCATTAGTCGCACTGTGACAACGAAAGATACAGGGAAAAACGAAAACCGAACTCAGATTTCGAGATTACACTCAATTCCGCAAGCGAGACCGGGAAATATAAATCAAAATATAAAAAATGAATGTAATGTATAGTAAGGCATACGCCGTTCAAAAGCGATGTCATTAAAAGAAGACAGTTCTGGCCCATACCATCCAACGCGCCGTACTTTTAGGGCTCGGCCCCGCGACTAGGGCTCGGCCCCGCGATAATCGGGCACGATTTTGGCCGACCCGCGCGGTTTTTTTTTTTAAAAAGGATAAACCGGTGCGGTTCGGTTTGCCGTTTTTTCAAACCGATTGAACCGCGGTTTGACGGTTTGTATCGCGGTTTTACTGTTTGCACCGCGGTTTTACGGTTTGCACCGCGGATTTGCGGTTTACATAGGACAATAACATCAGTAACAGATTTTGTCGCTAGATGGCGGAAGGATCGACCAATTTTCGATCGCGATGCCTACAAGTCTGATCGGAAATTTGATTTACAAGTTGCCGATCGCCATTAGGCTCACAACAATTAGTGATAATTACTTGATTTGGAATTTCGCATTTTCGATTGCACCGCGGTTTTACACGGTTTGCACCGCGGGTTTACTATTTGCACCGGGAATATACGGTTGGCACAGAACAATAAATTGGAAACAGACTTTGTCGCTAGATGGCGGAACGATCGACCAATTTTCGATCGCGATCACGGCGCGTCTGATTGGAAATTTGTTTTATAACAAGTTGTTGACCGCCATTACGCTCACAACTATTAGCGTTAATTGGTTGATGTGAAATTTCAGCTAAATAAAAAAAAAAATTTGGGCGGTTCAAACTGGTTATGCCCAGTTGCAAACCGAAAACCAAACAGTAGTCGAAAATGGCTTAACCGAACCGACGGTTTGACGATTTTTTTCCGACAAACTGCGTTTTGCCCCGATCAAAGACGATCGGGGTCGAGCCCTACGTACTTTGATTCGCCCCGCGTCAATCGGAAACTCGGATAGCTTTCTAGACGATTTGTCAGGTTGTTTTTGTTTTTGGTGCGGTTTATCCAGATCGCAGATCGTCCGTTTTTTAACCCACGAATGAATAAATCCAAACCGAATCCGAGAACCAGTTCCATGATTCGGTTTCGAGACCCGGTTACGCTGCTTTTAACTACGACTTCTGCTCAGAAATTTGAAAATTGTTCCGATCTTATGCGACACATTATAATTTTTCCCTTTGGGAGAAGGAGGAGAAAGAATACAGCAAAAATTCACCCTATTCTTGAGAAAAAAAAAGGAATTGTGTTTTTAGGGCTCAAAAACGTTAAGAAATCAGCGATAGCATACTGCTACAATAATGTTCAGAGGAATCGCTACATTAGGGACAAACGTAGGCTAAGAATATTAAGCTTACATATTTCGGTGAAAAAAGTTCAAAAAGCTTAATTGTTACGTAATTAAATATATAACCCTCTAGTTGTTAATATCACTGGTAATTATGAAGATGATCGTCCATTTCACATCTGAAGAACCGCATAGACTCGTTCTGTTTCGAAAGGAACGAAACAAATTAGATCAGGTTGGTTATTTTTCGGGTAGGTCAGGGACAATCGCACTCGTACAGTACAGCTATGCATCGGTGGACTACCCTCATATCTTTCTCTCGTCTGCAAAGCCAACATGGCTTAACTTATTACTGGTAGCATTGAAAAGCGCGATAAGAGGAAAACATTATATATTTCTTTTAAGTTTACACGAAGCTCATAAAAATCTTATTTTGGCTCCCGTGGTCACGAAAAACCACGCTATAGATCCATTTCAAGCAGCAATAAATTTAACGGGATTGTATGGAGATACCGCTGTACTGAAATTGTTTGCCTGCAATAATCAAGGTATCCGAAGGGGAAAAAATTCACGTCTAAGCGATGATTCATGTGCATTCTTAAATAAGCCGTGGAAGGACCACAGGGCATGTTCGCTAAAACTGAAACCAACAGTTCATTGCGCTTGTTCCTAGCCTCGCTACTCGGAAGCCTGAGCTCGCTTTAGCGGTGAGCTTAGCGAAGACACTACACGAGCTATTGCTAGTTAATTCCAAAACTATTTAAAGACCACCGATAATCCAAAAAAAAAATAATCGGCGATCATTCGTCTGTTGAAAAAATTAGATATTCGATTAAATTTTTACCTATTGATTTTTCGTTTGCTTTTAGACGCCATCTAGTAGTAAGGAAATAACTTGCCATTGTTTAAATTGAAACAAATGAACATTTCAAAAAAGCGTCTGCTACAAAAGTGACACAGCTATGATTATACTTTCATATAGTCTCTATCTACCGTTCACAGATGTCGCTAAATAATCGAAAAATAATCGTCGTTAAAAATTAAAATTTTTAAAATTTAATCGCCGGTTCCGATTATTTTAAAATGATTTGATTACCGATTAAAATTTGAATCAAATTCGCAGCCTCGATTAATTTTGAATCGCGATTTCGTCAGGCCTGGTTGGCGCAATTATTTCAAATTTTGATTCGAATCAAAAGGCAAAGTTAAAATCTAGGGTACCATAAAATTAAAAACCAGTGATCAAATTTATTGTTATCCAATGGATTTGAATGCTAAAATTAAAATCGAAATGTGAATACAAAATAAAAATTACAAAAAGATAATTAAATAAAATAAAGATAATTGAAAAAAAAACATGTTCGACTAATCGTAGGTTGTTTTGAAATTACCTTTGATGAAGTTAAAAAAAAGTTTGTATTAAATCAGTGACTAGTAGCGTTGGTTCTCCGTTTACAAACGATTTTAACCATTCCTTCAGGAACATCAGCAGATACAGCAGTAGCCGTTTGTTTCTCAACTTTCACTGCGCAATAACTATGCTAGAGTGAGCTACATTATGAAAGGTTTTTTATTGGTGTTTAAACTTGGTGAAAAGCGATAAGTCCTCTTGTTACTGTTTAACACCATGTGAAGTTTGAACTTCGAAAAACGATAGAAGTAGCGTTACGTGAGCACTACATCCGCATCCTCTGTTTGATGGTTACCATGAAGAGAGAGTAGGAAAACGCCTAAACAAAACTTAAAGGGAATTCCGAATCCATTCGAATTTTTTAAATTACGTGTACATTTTTGTGATCTTATAACTCCACAATTTGGTAAATAGGATCAGAAAAATCTAACTTTTCTTGAAGTTGCCGCATTGCAACAATTCACCATCTCTTATAGCTGCATTGAAATTCTTCGGTTTCATTTCCATTTTCGAAATTCTTTCTCCTCGTTCTGCCTCAGGAGCAGGGTTGGAAGCGATACTTTGAAGAAGTATCGTTATCGCGGTACCGATACTTCAATTTTCGAAAAATATATCGCGATAATATTTTCAAGTATCGCACGCGTTACCATATCGTTACCGATACCAATACTTTAAATTTCTAAACGCCATCTAGGAGTAAAAATTATTACGAAAATTTTTTTCGATAGATGGCGTTAATCAAAATTGCAGACATCACAGTTGGATTGGGACATTGTTTTATCAGCTGAAAAACAATAAAAATATAGCAAAAATAAATTTTCGCATTTCTTTCATTGTTTTTTTTCTTTTACCATTGTTTTCAAAATTGTATCGGAAAGACGATTCGCGTTGGGCGGAAAATGATTCCTACTAAGACAAGAACATTCTAGGGTTATCGTTGAACCAGCTATTGACAGAAATTGTAGTAATATTTTTTGCTCCTAGATGGTGCCATATGCTAAAAGTATCGGTATCGCAGGCCTCAATTTATGCTTCCGATACAGGTATCGATACTTTTTAAAAAGAAATATCGCGGTACCGGTACAGGCAGGATCGCGATACTAAAAGCATTCTTTAAGTATTAAGTAAGTATTTAAGAAATTAATAATGATGCATTTAAGTGCAGAATAAATTACGCGATGTCAATGGCGTACTTGGTACGATCATATTTAAAACAGGTTTTTAGTTTTAAATCAAATACCAATTCTGCCGCCTTTAAACATTTCATTAGTAGAAAAAAACATGCTTTATTTAGTTTTATATTAGATAATGAAAAAACCCTACGAAGACACATTTTGTAGTCTTGTACGTAACTTTCTGTTTTCAAAAGAATGAGAACTTTGATAAACGCACAAGTAATGGCTCAATGTATAGGACGAAGAGATGGATAGATAGGGGTGAATCGACTGAAAATCATGAGTCACCCCAGCCAACTCCGGTCCGTTGAGGATTGGCATTCCCGTTACAGAATACATAGTCTGTAACCAACGGATGAAAGCGGTGGGATAGCCCATGTTATCCAGAATCCTCCAGAGGACCCCTCTGTTAACCATGACGTAGGCCTTTTCAAAGTCAAGTCAAGCAATGGCAGCGCCCATACCCCGAATCGTAAAGTGGGAAGAGTCATGACATCCCCGGTCATCAAAGTAGTGAATGATATCTCTATAAATACTTTAATTATCAAAAATCAATCTACCAGGTAACCCACCTTTTTATGGGGCCTATGGCAGATGACAGTGTCTGCCTCAAGCGTTTCCCTAAAACAGATGCCATGACTTTGTAGTCACAGTTCAACAGAGAAATTGGCCGAAAATGAGAAATTCCGGTAGGCTAAGTGCTGAGGACTTGGGAATTAGTCTGACCGACGCTTGGCCCTGCGATGGCGTCAGACTTTCGCCTTCAAGGGTATGATTAAAAATATACAAGAAACGGGGTACGTTCACCTCGCAAAATTCTAGGTTAAATTCGCAAGCAAATTTTTTAAAAATAGGAAACAATCTCTGCCGAAGCGTCATTCTTGGTCGATAAAGATGTGCCATTAGGTGCAATGATTTTAAGAATGTTACACTTACGGTTCTTTAATCTGGCTCTATTTTCATAAAAAATATTTGCATCCTCTACTTGTGGCCCTTCGAAATAGCGGGAACTCCTCCCAAACTTTGGCAATTTCCTTAACTGGTGAAAAGTAACCCAGTCAAAGGTGCCTGCTGTTGCCAAATCGTGAATGCAAGACTGGAAAACTTGTTTTCTCTAATATGTTTAACTCTTTGCCTAGAATAATCTACAGAAATGCGCCTGATACCCGGTTTCAGGTCACTCTCCCTCCAATTTGCTACCTTACTTTCCCCAAAAGGTCGATTAGCGGATTCCTGTATGAAATGAATAACATTTTTCTGATAACCTTCTTCTGAAAATATTGAAGTATTTGTTTCCACAATCCGGCAGAGGGTCTGCTACGATTCGGGAGATCGAGATTGTAAGTAAGCGTGGACTGTACAGACTAATGGTGGCTACTCCATAAAATTACACAACAAGTGTATGAAAAATTATGTGCAAAAGATCAAGTAGCATATATCGTATCAAGTGTAGAAGAACCGGAATTCTAATGAAAAGTGTGACGTGGTTCACTATGATTAAGCTTCTGCCAGATGTCTACCAGAGGGAGACCGAAAACCATTTCGGTAAGTATAGCTAACGACATTACTTGGGACAGAGACGGGCGGGATATTTTCGTTGTCTGTTGCGCATATCTTAGATGTCATCCATGCAGTTAAATCACGCATCAACATGAAGGGTATTCGAGTGGTAACTGAGAAGGCAGGAACGGTTTGACGAAATTGCTTCTTTCGTTCTTAGCTTTCGAGAACGAAACCAGACGGGGCAAAGCTATTAATAAACGTAAAACAATTTACGTCAATGGAGATAAGCTTTCAGTCAGGTTCAAGAAGCAACCCAGAATATTTCAGACCATGCCTAATGAGGATGGCTGTTCCGCTTTTGTTGGGACCGACATTTGCTAGCAAGTCGTAACAACTTTCAGTTATTGGACAAGAATGAAAGGCTACCTGTTGAAGTCCCACATTATCTAGATTACTGTCCCTACAGAAATTTAAAGGGATTTGACGTTGCTCGACTGACCCAATACCTCCAATGTTGATGGAAGCGATTTTTAGTTCTCCAGTCATTTGTAAGGTTTTTGGGGTTGCGGAGTGGCTGAAACAGGTTTAGAATTCTGGGTCGTCAAAGTAAGTTTTAAACGTTTGTTTCGTGGGACAGTGGAAAATCTCAGCGGGTCTTTTGTTTTGTCAGTTTCCATGTTCTCAATTTCCCCTATGTTGGTGAAATAGCTCTAACTATGCTATAAGTTTGTAGAGAATTATCTAACAGTGGGCAATGCCTACAAGCACATAACAAGCACATAAAGTAAGTAGGTTTACAAGAAGTGGTGCAATAATATTAGTTATCAGCGTGTGATGGAATAAGTACTCAATCACACTATCCACACCAGCAATTACCACCAAGGATAACAACACTGAGATAGGCAAAATAAGAAATCAAGTAAGTAGGATGTAAATAATAGGAGAAGAACGCTGTTGATAAATAATGCGCCTGGGACTCGTATTACTCGAGTTCAAACCTGTTTTGTGGCCTTTTTTCAACAATCTGTCATAAATTTACATTTTAAACGTACTGAGTAACAACAATTTAGGAATTCCTACTCACTGTTAAATGAGGCGTGTACTGTACTAATAAAATAATTAAAAATAAAAATAATAAGAGTTTTCGAAAATTCAATTTCGAAATAAAGTTGATTTTAATAGCTAAATAGTATTCTGTTTAGCATAGTGCATGAAACAGAAGACGGTTAATTAGAGTTTCATCTGAAATTTGTATCGATATTCGGCAGCAAATGATGGATTCATTGCATGACAAATATAGTTGTAGATGAGTTAGCGTTGTGGATTAACACAGCGCTCATGGTACGAAGGATAGTAGTTCGAATCCTACATGTACAACTATTGTTTTTTGGATGTTAAATACCTATTTTAAGATGCTTACGCTAAATATATTTTTAGCAATGGTAAATTATTACTTTCTTCTACATTTTATATATATATAATAAAACATTTTACGAAAATCTATTTTATTACTTAAGGCAACATTGATATTTATAACTAGAAACCATCTGTTAAGACTTGTAACGTAAAGCAGACGACAAAAATATTGTATTTCAATATGATATTTGTATCGATACTCGCGAACGAAAACCATACTTGCGCTGTGACACTTTTTCTTCACTGGTTTAGCGGTGTGGATAAAGACGGGCGTTCGTAACACGTAGCGTCGGAGTTGAAATCTAGGCATAGGTAAAAAAGATAAAATTTTTTCTTTTTTTTCTGATTTGTACTAGACGCCATCTATTGTTAAATGGGAAATCTATTTGGAACGTATCAATACAGCGACTATCTAAGAACTATCTAAAAATATCGATTTATCGGTAGGAGGTTTAGATAGTTGCCAACACTAGCCACAGACGATGCTAATTTCCTGATACCTCCTCACTCCCATCAGGCTCATAAGACTTCCACCGATGTTATGTGCCGCATGGGACAGGTTGCCGAATGAACCATTGTGCTTCACCTTTTCGAGAAGTGCAGCAGTAATCCGACTTGACGTTAAAAGCAACACGAACCTCGATCTCACCACGATTTTTATCTTTCCCTTCTTGGCCTGGCCCACTTTTTAATGCGTACAACTTTGTTCTTCATCTTTCATATACATCAAAGCTAGGCAGAGGCAATGCAACCATGCTCAAAAACTCGTCGAATGCGATGAAATTCTGATGTTGCGAAGTGAGCACAGCTTCTGCTGTATTCCCTTGTGTAGGGATTGCTAGTTCACACTCTTCTTGTCATTCCATGTCAGATAAGGCTTTTTGCTTAACAGAGGTTTGAAATTTTTCTGTACCCAAAGAGATTGTGAGTAAAGTATCATTGATACCGTTCTTTCCTTACTCAACAGTTCCTTCACTCGACATACTGGAACTTGTGTTGGTATCCACATTCCTTAAGTTGCTGGATGGATATATCAGCTATTTGTCACCGTAAAAATGAGATAAAAAGCACGATACTCTTTGTCGACTTCCGGCCTTCAAGAGAGTATTAGATTCTACCATGTCACGCTGGACAAAAGGATGAAAAGGATGAACTGAACACCGCCACACCAACCAAGAGAGTTTTAAAACTTTTTCAAAAGCTGCTGGATAAAATAGATTTCGCAATTGCGGTTGAGCTGTTTCACTTGAATTATTATTAATGAATTTATAAAACTATGTATAAAATTTGGTTTCTTCCTCTTTCTCCAGGCTGTTAGTCTGAGAATTGCAGCTAAAAATATGGGTTGGTCTTGATATTTTTTAGGTTTAGCTGGAAAATCAAATAAAATACAGTTGTTTCTTCGTCGTAGGAAAGGTGTTCTATTATAGCTTGAAAATTTTTCTGGTAATTATTTTCATTGCAGGTATTTTTGTATTACAACTGTAGAAGTGATTATATTTTCAAGCTCATCACACTGGTCGTTTTTGGGGTTTATATGTTATTTTGTTTTAGTAATGTATTTATGTTGGTAAAACGTGATGTTTTTGTAAAAACACATGTTCCTTTAGCTACGGGGATAAAAAAAATTTGTTATGGCTATAAAACTAGATTGAAAATCAGTATTTGGGAAATTTTAAAATAATTTTTGGAAATTTTTGTGATTGGCGGTGAAATAGGACTGAAACGAAATAGGACTGGAGAAATAGGACTGGGAGAAATAGGACTAACTTTTAAAAACTTTTAGGACAGTCCTATTTCTCCATGGCATCAATCCTATTTCTCCTCGTCCTATTTCTCCTTAGAAATACTTCTATTTCATTTACCTTGTTCCAACGGGAACGATGAGCCTCCAATCCGGTAGGCGCTCGCAAGCAGCGGAGGATGTGATGCACTGTTGAATTCTTTTATACCCAAAAAATGATTAGTGTTACCAAAAACGCAAGGGGCTAATAGTTAATAGTACACTTCGAAGTTAAAACTTATTCAGTAAATACTTACACAAAAATTTTCTTAATGGTTGGGAAACGATCTAAGTCCTTAAGAGAGGATTTAAGGGACCCACATCCAACATTTAAAAAATGATATGCCTCGTTCTTTAGCGTTCTTTAGCTTTAACTTCCGTAGATGCTCTTTTCTTTAGTGCACTCAGAAAAGTTGTACTACTGATCGTTTTTTATTGGACGAACTATCAGCTCCACTGTCATTCCTGTTTGAAAAACAGTTATTCAAAGATGCTAGAGAAGAAATGAAATATACTTTAAAAGTGACTGTTCTATTATGGCAGCAGCTCGTCTGTTAACTTCGTTCTTGAGAAGAGCGTGATGAATTAGCTTTGTTTCTTCGCTCGGACCCAAGAAAGTTTGAAATTAGGGCCAGATAGAGATACCAATCTGAAATGGTTGTTACAGAAAGGATGATCAAATCTTGCACTATTGCTTGTCAATAATCAGGCAACAAGAGGAATGGAATGCCAGATGCTTCTGTTTTCTTCCATGTCAGTTAGCGATTCCTTCAATAAAGTAATAACGGGCAGTACACATCCAATTGAAATATCTGCCTCGTTTTGAAAAATATCTAGGGCTTGTGCAAGGACTTTCATCACTCGAACAAATTCTTTTAAGAACTCGTTTTCAACAGCAGTCAGTTTAAGGATTTTTAAATGGTCGGACGTATCTTTCAGCGCATCATCTTTTTCATCGATAAAATTTTCTACTTTCATCCAACCCAACCCACCCCGACCCAATCCGACCAACCCATCATAGGTGCTATTCCATCTGGTAGCATTGTTGATCACAAAAAGCTCGCCCTATTTAGACTTGATAAATTCTGATGCCAGAGAACTACGCTGCTGTTTGTTCCAAATACTTTGCAACTTAAAATCCAGAGATTTTTGAAGTTTTACGAATTGGTGGTTAAACATTTTCCCGACATCCGTGGTGGCGATGAAGTTCAGTGTGTGGCAGGTGCATCGCGTTTGTGGTGGAATATGAATGTGCTCCTAGTCGTCGCAGATTTCTTGGTCTGATCCAATATCGAATTCATTGGTGTGATCTCTGGCTTCTTCTGTTTCATTGGAAACTGTTGAGTTTCCTCTTTCAGAGTTAGATGTTTCTAGAAATTTCTCCGCCAAATGACGCTCCAACATTTCTCCGATTTCGATGTACACAATATACGCCTCATCTTCTCATCGAATAGGTCTTCATCGCAAGCTTCCCTTTCAGATCCTTTTTTTTCTTCTTGAAACATTCTAAACGCATTCAAAAAATTGGAACCGTTGTCCGTAATGGTAAAATTTACTTTTTTGAAATGTTGAACTCGGCGTGCATGTCCGAAATCGCTTTTGCTAAAACATCGTACGTATGCGAGCCGAATATTCGATGGACTCCGAGGCAAGCGCTTTGTCGAGTAATCTTCTCTTGAAGCCAGTGAACTGTCATTCCTAGGAATCTTCGGCGATGGGATGTCCTACAGTCAGCTGTTTTCGATACATAACTGGCTTTCGAAAGTTCAGAACGTAAATTTTTCTTGGTTTGTTCATACTGCTTATTCAGTCGTTGAATCATGAAGGTTCTGATTACGAGCGGTCCATTCAAGCCTCCAATAAGCTGTTTAAATCCCTCCTCGTCAACTTTGCTAAAACGAAGCAAATCGGCGACGATGTGGTTCTAAACCAATGTTCAAATTTACCAGAAAATTATTTGTATCTCTTAAGTGTAATTGCAAGACTGAAGACTCACCAAAGTTGCTTTACCTTATTTGTTGCTGACTCCGTGCTAAAGTAGCAACAGAGAGAGGATGTAGGATGATATATGAGGGTGAATGAAAATTAAGATAATGTAAAACAAAGGAATGCTTTATTGCTGGATTGATAATGAACAAAGGGCCACACGCTTGATGAAAAGACAAGAGGGAAAACAAAACTGAGTCTAAATTTAAAGTAATGAGACTGAGCAAAACTTTGAGGCAAGAACGAGACGAACAAAGGACTGTCTGGGTCCGAACATAAAACAATACTGCCCTTTCCATAGAATGGGGTAAAGAGAAAAATTACATGGGCAAACAATAAATGCGTAGGCCCATGCCCCCTACAGCCCTGCCCGCGAGGGAAGCACCGTAGGTGACAGCGGGCCCCACCGTGAGAACAGGTGCAAATTAAGAAAAGAAACAAAAGAAAACAACAAAGAGACAAACTCCGTGGTGCAACACACAAAAGAAAACCAAAGTGGATGTGAAGTTCTCCCAGCAGCTGAATAGTTGAAAACTGGACGAAATGATGGGCAATCCTTAGTGAGTGAGCAGGTTGTTGAACGTCTTTTTTTGGCGCACACAAGATCTGATGATGATCTCGTGTGTTGCACAACGTACAACGTCGGGGATGGGTACAGTCCGTTGTCTTTGTGTGCCCGGCGACGGCGGTTGGAACAAAACAACCAAAACACCGTCGCTGGGCAAAGTGGAGTTCCAATTTATCCTGGTTAGTGAGGAGCATGAACTCCTCACACTCCGTGGTCTTCTTTCTGCAGGGGGTCGGTCCCAACACGTGTGACTTTAAACAGCACAGAATGATGGGCGTGTGGTGAGGGACCACGAACGTGGAACGTGCGAGTGTAGAGACTGGAGTGGCTACCGGCGCTTCGGCCGCCGCCTCCCGAGCTTTGCGTAAAAGAGACCCGATATATCCGCTCATCAGAGTCTCACGCTCGGCTCGGACGTGGACGTGCACGTTGACGAGATCCTCAGAAAGTTTTTCATTTCCTTGTCGATGTCTAGGATGGCCCGCTGGTACCCATAAACTTTCTCGACGGCCTCCCTTTTAGCACTTTCGAGCTTTTCCATTGTTTCGGTGAGGTTGGTCGCGCACTCCTCTTCCTTCTCACGACTCACTTTTAGTTTTTCCTTTACCGATGCGGCTGATTGAGGTGGATACTCCGCCATGGCACTTAACGTTGGACGTAGGGTTTAGCAGGAACACGTTTCCCTTAGGCGAAGTTAGGTCGACTGAATGCCGTCTGCTAACATCGGAGGCTAAACAGTTTCCAGGGGTTTTTTTGTACTAAACAGCAAATGACCTGACTTTTCCCTTTGCCCTATATTTGAACTTGAATATAGGAGGCGTTAAGCTTAGTGACTTCTCCCCCACTGTTTGAGTTGCGATTTTCCTACGTTGTTTACAGTTGAGTGCTGACATTGTGAATTTACTTGCTTGCTTTAATTTACATTTAAAATTTGTGAGTTTTGAGAGGAGCTATTAATCATAGCTCCATTATAAACAGTATTTACATTTTATAATACTGAACTTGAACGTTTACGCTGTGGAAGATTCCTTTTTTTCTTCTTTTGCGTAAACTTGTTGTTCATTTGCCGCAACCATAATACACAATTTTGCCACCGGCCGAATACATGGTTTTGTATGGTTGCTAAGCTTCACCTTTACAACTCGAACGTCATTACCCGTGGTGCTGGGAATGACCTCAAGCACATTTCCCATCGGCCACTGCCCACGCAAGGTATTTGGTTCAATTACCAACAACAGGTCTCCCACGGTCACGTTAGGCCTATTTTCTTGCCATTTTCTTCTTTCAGTTAAGTGTGGAACGTATTCACGTAACCACCTATTCCAAAAGTGTTGGAGGATTGCTTGACTTTGCAGAAACTGCTTGTGGGTACGTTCATGTCTTCCACGTCGGCCAATTGTAGGGGCAAGTACGGCCGAGCTCCACCGTATAGAAAGTGATTTGGCGTTAATGGATCCGGGTCTTCTGGATCCATACTCAGATGAGTTAACGGTCGAGCGCTTAATAAAGCTGCCACTTCAGCGATTACGGTTCGTAGCACATGATCCGTGACTAGGCAATTACCTATGCTGGTTTTCATTGCCCGCTTACAGGATTGTACAATTCTTTCCCAAACACCACCGAAGTTTGGTCCATGGGGTGGAGAGAAATGCCAGTATATTTCTTGACAACCCATTACTGTTTGAAGTTGTTGGTGTTTGGTAACAAGTTCTTCTAGGGCTTGTCGCAACTCGTGCTCGGCGGCGACAAAGTTTGTCCCATTGTCGCTATAAACGACCTGCGGTTTTCCGCGTAGGCTAACAAAACAGGAGAGGCAGAGTAAGAACTCCTCCATACTGAGCCCGTTAGCCACTTCCAGGTGAACTGCTCTTGTGGTGAAGCACGTGAATAGGGTGACTCAACGTTTTTCATGTCTTCGTCCCCGTCCACCAACTCGTACAGTCAAGGGTCCAAAGTAGTCGATTCCTGTGTACGTGAACGCAGGCAGATGGGGTGTTAAACGATGGACTGGTAGTGAAGCCATCAACGGAGGACTAGGTTTCGCCGAAGTCTGTTTGCAAGGCCAGCAGTTGTTGATGACAGATTTTACAACTTTGCATCCGGAAAGTATCCAAAAGCGTGAACGTAGGTCTGTCAGCAATCTTTCTGTCCTGACGTGCATGTGTCTTACGTGGTGATCCCAAATTATCCTTTTTGTTAAAGGTTGAGATGCTGGTAGAAGTATGGGGTGCTTAGCTGCATAGTCGATCGGCACTTGAAGTATACGTCCGCCAATTCGCATCTGTCCGACTTCATCCAAGAAAGGCTTGAAGGTGCGAAGTTTTGATCTGATTGGCCATTCCAGAGTCTTGCGAAGGGCGTGAAATTCTTCAGCAAAGGCCAATTCCTGTTCACGTACAATGCATTTTGTCAGTGATGTTACCATTTCTTCTACCGTTAGCTCTCCGACCATGGGTTTTTCATCACGTAGTTTCGCTCTGGCGTTGTTGGCAAATCTTTTACTCCAGGCCAGCCCTGGTTGAAGTCTCAACAAACTGAAAAAACGTGCGACACATCGATCGATGACATGATTTTCATCTTCGATTTTGACTGCCAAGACACGAATCACGTTTACGTCTCGTTCTTCCGGCTCCGCGATCTCTTCCCAAGTGTACCACTCCGAGGGGTCTAGATTCAGGAAAGATGGCCCGCGATAAAAGTGTACCAGTTTGTTGACACCCTTTGGGTCGATACCCCTACTGCTGAGGTCCGCTGGGTTTAAGTCTCCAGCAACATGACGCCATTGTCGACGACCTGTGTTCCGGAGTATTTTTCCAATGCAGTTGTTGACGAAGACTTCAAATCGACAAGTTTTGGAATGTATCCACTGCAACACCGTTTGTGAGTCCGAGTGGAAGGTCACTTGGCGCAAATCGATTTCTAGTTCACGGCAAATCGTGAGGGCGATGTTGAGACCTTCTACGGCAGCTTGTAGCTCCAAACGTGGAATCGTGAGACCTTTCACCGGCGTGACTTGTGTTTTCAACATAACGAAAGACGCGTTGATGGACTAATCTTCGAATACCGTGCGGAAATAGGCTACCGCTCCGTACCCTTTGGAGCTTGCATCCGTGAAGACGTGAAGGTACTGTTGAGTCCAACGTCCTCGTTTGAAACGGAAACATCTCGGCCCTGACAGAGACTCCAAATTTTCCAGATGGTCGTTCCAACAGTAGAAACGTTGACTCAATGCTTCCGGTATGACGTCGTCCCAACCGATCCGATCTTCGTTAGTCCAGATGTCGTGGAGCAAAGACTTCATCACGAAGATAACTGGTGCTACAAGTCCCAACGGGTCATAGACGGTAGAGATGATGCTTAGGAAGGCTCGCTTCGTGAGGGTCACGTTGTTTGGCGGCTTCCGAATCTTGAAAGTCAGCATATCTTGCTCGCTGCCCCACGTTACTCCAAGAGTTCTCTCGACGGGGAGTTTCTCCAAGTCCAGATCCAGTGTTGGTGACGCGAGGACGAATTCTCGTAACGCTGCGATCACCGTTCTCGATGATGACGTCCATTTTGTAAAATTGAAACCTCCTAACTGGAGAAGGGACTTCATTTCGCGGGACCGTTGGATGACCTCGTCTTCGGAGTCGAAGGAGTCGAGATAATTGTCGACGTAGAAATTACGTCGAACGCTATCAGCTACGTCTGGAAACTGGCTGCGGTGGTCATCGACCGTCTTGTTGAGGGCGAAGATGCAGCTCGTTCGTGATGATATTGCTCCAAATACGTGAACTGTCATCTGGTACGTTAAAGGAGCTGAAATACTGCCAGGCGTCCAGTAGAGAAACCGAAATGCAGCCTGGTCTTCTTCCGGGACTTTCACTTGGTGGAACATTTTCTCAATGTCCGCTCCGACTGATACGAGCTTGCGGCTGAAGCGGATGAGCACACCAAGCAAGCTAACGAGTAAGTTAGCCCCGAAGCAGCTTTTGATTAATCGATGTGCCACCGAACTCAGCAGCTCCATCGAATACAACGCGAATTTTGGTCGATGAGCTGGAGGGGCTCACGACCCCGTGGTGCGGTAGATACCACGTCTTGTTAGTCTCCGTCCGGGCTTATTGAGAAGTGAGGAGTCGGGCATGTTTTAAACCGATGTACTCCTTGACCACTGCATCGTACCTTTGGGCAAACTCCGCGTCTCGAAGAAAACGTCGTTCGAGGGCGTAGAGCCTCTTCAATGCAGATGCCCGATTGTTTGGGAGATTTACGTCGTCGGCTTTCCACATTAAGCCGACTTGGTACTGGTTACCAATACGTTTTACGGAAGATTCTAGGATGCGTTTTCCACGTAAGTCTTCCTATGGTAGAACGGGTGGTTCTATTTCTAATTCACTGGCCTCAAGTTGCCAAAACTTCTTCACCAGCTCATTTAGGTCTTCGGGACGTTCCACGGTGGCCAGATGAGCGATGAACGGGCGTCCGTCTTGTGGCGGGCCCGTTTGTCCACCCAAACACCAGCCAAACGGCGTCTTGAAGGAGATGGGCCCAGTCGTTCCAGCCGGCGGCTTGATGGAAGCTACATGATCATGGGCTCTGCGACGTCGATTCCTATTAACACGGTCACGTCCTCTTCTTGAACGGTCGGGACGGCAATACCACGTAGGTGCGTCCATGAATCCAACTGTCCAGGGTCGATCGGCGAATTCGGCGTCACCTTCAAATTGTCGACGGCGTAAGCGTGCTTGACTTCAAACTGGCTTTGACCATCACGAGATGTTAAGGCGAAGTTTACTACGGAAGCCGTAACGTTAGACGTGGCTCCGTCATACTAGACAACGTTGATACGCTTAGATGGCCCAACGAGTCCTAACTTCTTTGCTAAGTCGCTCCGAATCAGCGTGGTGTCGCTTCCGGTATCCAGTAAACCGAAAGTGTCGACCCACGTTTTGCCAGCTCCAACACGAACCGGTACGATCTTGAAACGTACACGTCGTTTTACTGTTTCCAAATGGGTCAAGGTCCCAAGGAATGCTGTCGAAAGTGGCGCTGATGGAGCAGTTGGATCCGCTAGCCTCCTCAATTGAGTGAATTCGGATCCATGAAGCAAGGTGTGATGACGGGTTCCAGTACAATCAGTGATAGCACAGCTAACGTCCCTGGGACACTCCTTGCGTTCGTGTTTTCCCGTAAGACATAACAGACATCTTCCGGGCTTGAATACTTTCTCAGCCCTTTTCGTGGGCGTGAGAGACATGAAGACGGTGAAGGTTGAGAGATGGTGGCTCCTGCCGTTACATACAAAGCATTTCCACCGTTCCGTCTTCTCGGCTTGCATCTTCCCCGATGTTGATCGGCTCCTTGGAGGCATGGTTGCTGAAGATGTTTACGCCGCTATATTCGAACCTTCCGTCGTCGATACGTATCCAATGGTCGTCGTGTGTGGGAAGCTGGGTCTCTTGACGGGCTTCCTTTCGTCGAACTTTATACCTTTGGACGTCGACGTGGGTAAAGACTCGAATACATTTTTTCCATGTTGCTTGCTCATGGATTTTAACGTTACCCAGTCGTCTAAGTCTAGAACTTTCAGTTCTACTCCTGTCTTTTTTTGTTTCTCGTTCCACTTATCTTTGAGGTAAGGCGTTAATTTTGCTTCCAGGGCCATCAAGGTGGTACGGCTGTGTAGCTCATGGGCATACTTCGACTTGGAGAGCGTGGCTACCGCACCATGAAGACGGTTTGCGAAAGTCTTGAGGCCGGCAGCATCTAGGCCCTTCATTAGCGGGACCTGTAGAAGGTCGTCGAGGTATGTCTGGTCCATGATTTCAGTGCGACCGTAGACCGCGTCCAAACGTTCCCACACCACATCGTACATTGTTCCATCGGTCAGACATTCACCGATTTCATTTCGTACCTCTTCGCTCAGCAGCTCCTCCAACATGAAGAGAAGTACCGGAGAAACTTCATACTCATGCATACAAGGCCTGGAATTTGGCCTTGAATCACGCGTAATTCTTCGGGTTACTATCGAACAGTTTGGAGGTTGTAGACGACTGCAACAGCTGCTGTGAGGACGATGACTATGGGTATGAGAACGTTCCGACCAGTCATCTTTGTCGTGATCCGTAGGGTCGCAACTGGACGTCATCGTGGCCATCGCCCCTCGCCGCGGGTCTCGTAGAGATGCATCGGCGGCGACCAATGTTCTGCGATGTCGGACGGCGTCTTCCATCGTACGTAGGGGCGATAGCGTGGAAACGTCTTGACGGGTTGGTAAGACTTGTGATTGCTCGCGAGGTCACTGATCTTGGATCGTTCGAGGTTGAGCTTTCATCTCGTCCATTTCCGATCGTAGACCTTCGATTTTAGCGTTCAACTCCACCTTGACTGTGTCAATCTGGTCAACCGTCCAACGTCCGATGTGCTTCTCTTACTAGTGTGTTGTTGGTCGCGATATCGTTGGACGTGGCTCTTGAGCTATCGATGAGTTTACTTAGTTGCTCACCCATGCTTTTTAACGCGTTATTGAGGGTTTCTGTGACGGAAGTTGTGTTTGCCCCCATCTGAGCCCTTGCCTTTTCCAACTTTAATTCCAGCTTCAGCATCCGAGCATCAGCCTCCAATTCCCTTTGAGTTGATTGTTGGAGGAGGCTGGTTGGTTTAACGTTGGTAGGCCTCTTTTCAGATAACGTGGTACTACATGTGATGTCCGAAGCTGATGTACCGATCGAGCTGACGGACTGATTTGAGGAAGTGGCGAAGTGACTTGCGAATTTGATGATTTAACGTGGTCTGTTTCGAAGTCTACTTCCCACTTATCACATGCTTGACGTTGCTGTTCAGTCAGGCAGGATATACTTACTGCATACTGGTTGTGAATTTCTCTGACTTCGTCGTATATACGAACCAATTCGTCACGCCATGCTGCTACCTGCAATTTCTTCAATCTGATGGCTCCCATCTTGTGGTCTTCCATTGCCTTTCTGAGTTGTGTCGTTAACTTCGTGTGGGCCGCATTTCTCCTCCCACGTTTCTTCTTGAGATCGTTTTCGGAAAGTAATGGCCGTTCACTCTTCTGCTGTTCAGGTTTCGATTCGTCTACCTTCGGGTTGGGGCCGTCCCACATAGCACCGGGTTGACTGTAAGATATGCCAAGGATGTCCCATAGTCCGAAAGACATCCCTGACTAAAACAGGCCGTCTCAAAGATCTCCGGTCAGGCCTACTTTGGTACAAAGACAGCTCTGTCCAAAAAAGGACGTCTCAAAGATATCTGGTCAGGACTTCCTTAGGTCAACGGAATACGAAGACTAAAAAGTGACGTTTTTAAGATGTCAAGACAGGCTTAATTAACGACAAGGCGATTCGAAGCTAAAAAAAGATGTCTTAAGGATGTACCCGAAAAGACAAACTCGGGACTTAGCACCAAGATTAGAATAAGATATTCCTAAGACGTCCAAGATCAGACTAAAGCAGGACTATCGTTAAAAACGGGATCAGAAGAAGGTGTCTGTACGACGTCTACATAGGGCAAATTTCGGACAACTTTATCAGTGAAGTTAAAGGCGAAATGCAGGTGTTTTCTAGACGTCTTAAAATATCTTAAAGAAGTCTTTTAAATGTGCTCTACACGTCTGTTGTTGTGGGTGTTTTTCAGATGCCTTGTAGACGCCTATACCCGAAAATTTATGTCGCCTCTACCAGTGAATTTTTAAGGGGTGTACACAGCGTAAAGAACATCTCATCAGTTATTGCGCGAAAATAAACATAAAACAATCAAAATTCATTGTTTTTTTACTAGGAAAACTGCCAATGTATTCAATGACGCCGAAGTAGGCAATCTTACCTTGTCACCTTACACAAAATGTCTTGTCCACAATTGAACGTTAGCAGACAGCGATAACACGAGATATTCTTGGATAACAGACGAACGACAGTGATCCGTATAGACATCTTGTTGGTTTGCATATCTTTTTGCAATTACAACCGCATTATCACGAAGATTTACAAAATCATATATCACAACAACGGACATGTCTATAAGAAAAACACAACTATCGGCCTCATCAACGGATTTCAAGTCTCCAATTCCTGGAATGTTTACTCGCTTTCCGAGGTGTTTTTACAAGAGCTCGGGTTGGAAGAGGAAGATCAGGATGGTAGGAATGCAAAATTTTCAATAGCTGACCACATTTGGAAAAGTCAATGTGATTTTCTTTATTTCACGTAGCTAACTGTGCCCTAGGGCAAGTTCACCAGTTGACACTTCATTTTTTGCTGCTGGTCCATCAACATCAAATTCTTTAATTGTTGTAGATAACGATTCTTCAAGATTACTATCACTACCACGACTGTCTGGTACTTGTACTACGTCTGGCGCTTGTCAGAATAGTTCTCTGAAGACGACAGGAACACTGCCACAGGTGTTGTGGGCCCCTTTTTACCAAAGCAAGGTTAGTTACAGTCTTCAAAAAATTTTATTCAAGATAATGTGCCTCTGCGTCTAATGTAGGTATTCGTTGGATTTGAGTGTCTGCTAGTGTATCAGGGGCAATACCAACTTCAAAATCAAGTTGGGTGGAAATCGAACCAACCTCGACATCTGACTCTGACAAGTCATATCACTAGTTATTGTCATCCTCACACAAAAATTGCAAGTATCATGCATTTTCCTGATTTCGTCTCTTTTTATTTCTATCTGTCATTTCCCTGATCATTCAAAAAGTCAAATCAAAACCAACAATAGAAACACTTTTCCTGATATACATACCTATAGTGATGGTTTAAGTTGTGATGTTTAAGCACGTAACAAACAAGTAGTCAATCAATAATATTTCAGAATGAAAATATGCTCATAAATTCGCTTATATCAGACGACAGTTTGAACAGAGAGTGCTTCAGAAGATGGAAAAAAAAACAAATGACAAAACAAAAGCGAGTCTCAAACCATTTCAGAAATACGACCCCTTTTTTCTCACTTTTTTTTCAGTCTAGTTTCAGCTATTGAAAGAAGTGGTGTTAAATTTTACAGTGAACAAGTGGATTTTCTTGTGTGCTTATTATCGTTTGGGCTTAACTTTCACTGGCTGACATCTGATTAAAATGAATATATTCTTAACTGTGCAATTGCAAGACAAAAGTAAAGAAAACGAAGTCGTCCCTAGTACCTGGCTTCATGGTGGATGGTGTTCCTTGCCTTCAAAAAATCACCGAAAATTGTTTGGGGGTATTGCAATTCTGAAAATGTCATGGAAACGCTATAATTGCAAAATTCTTTCAGGTTACGGTAAGTTATGTTAGTATATGTACAATTGTTATGTACTAATAAATTTATTTGTTTTATTTATTATTTATTATTTTTAATTTATCCATCTACTTTGACGAAAGACTTAGCAGTGACCCAATTGACATTACTGTGGGAAAAATTGCCATCCTGTCTTTCAAAAATATGTCAGACTTCTTTGAAAAAGAAAGAAGACATCCAACATTTCGAAGAAAAATTGTTGAAACCTGACGTCCGAAACAACCTTGTAGGGCTCCATTAATGTTAAATTAGTTCTACTTGCAGCACAATATCGTTAACATTTTTCCTCTTCAGGTGGAGATGCTGCGGTAGTTTCTTTGAAAAAAACGTGGAGGATACAATTAGAAAAATTCAGCGCGAGGTGATGACTAACGAATTGATGAAAACCAACAATTGGAGTGAAACACCAAAACCGAACAGTGGAAAGGAGAAGGGTTTAGCGGTGAAAGGTTCGAGATTATTCTTAGCTGTTACGGAGGCCGTAAAATATGGAGAATTCAGCAAAACAGCTATCCCACATATTGAACAAACTTCCCAAATGATTATAAGAAAAACAGTGATAGGTTAAAGCAAAGTACAGCAAAACAAATCGTGATGCTTTTTTACATGTCCTTATTTATTTACTTGATCCTGTATAGGCCGTATGGCCCCGTAATGTGTTGATGTACACTGCTAAATTCAAGAATATATTACTCGACATGTAATGATGTGGACTCTTGTTATCATTTTAGGCCTCATATTTTCGTAAAGTTTTTGACGTCATATTCCATCTTTTATGACGTCTGTTAGATGTCTTTAACCATACTTTAGACGTCATTTTCTATGCATTTGGGCGTCATTTTCCATTCTCTGGGACGTCGTGATCCATAACTACGGAAGTCTTAAAGGCAACTATAAGATATTTTTGGGAATTCGCCTATGTAAAACAACATCGTCATGAACGTCTTTCATGCATCAAAATGAAAACTTAAATTTGTCCACAGATTGTCTTGAAAGTAATCTTAAAGATACTACTAGTCCCGGACATTTGGACGAAGGGAAGGGGACTTAAATATTACCTAAAGAGCTCCCCGGGATCTCCTCACTCGGGACGATCGGACATCCTCGGGATGTTTTATCGACAGCCCGGTGCTATGTGGGGTGTTCCCAAATGTGGCCAATTTCCATATTTTTGGCTTTGGGTACGGCTTCACTCATGACGTAGAAACGTTATTTTAGGCTGATACAGTCACACGTTAACGGATGTCGATGATTCACGTAGATACACCGATCTTCTAGTCAGATCGCAAACGCGTGGTGGACAGGTGGGCGCCTTCCGGCTGGCGTGGACGTCTGCCAAAGGTTTACAGGGAGAATAACCGACAATTTATAAATCAAGCGAGGGTTTACTAACGAGGACGGGAAATGCACGTGTTCGTCAAATCCCGGGTTTCGGCACCATTTGTTGCTGACTCCGTGCAAAAGTAGCAACAGAGAGAGGATGAAGGATGATAGATGAGGGTGAATGAAAATGAAGATGATGTAAAACAAAGGAATACTTTATTGCTGGATTAATAATGAACAAAGGACCACACGCTTGATGGAAAGACAAGAGGGAAAACAAAACTGAGTCTAAAATTAAAGTAATGAGACTGAGCAGAACTGTGAGGCAAGAACGAGACAAACAAAGGACTGTCTGGGTTTGAACATAAGACAATACTGCCACTTTCCATAGAAAGGGGTTAAGAGAAAAATTACATGGGCACACAATACATCGGCGTAGGCCCGTGCCCCCTACAGCCCTGCCCGCGAGGGCAGCACCGTAGGTGACTATTATTCATCCTGTGTTCTTATCCGTGGCAATTTTGATGTGCCCCCCGTTTAATATGCAACTATATTAGGTTGCTTATAGTTTGACTTCCCTTTGTGTATTTTTGCAGTCTTTTTCTTTTTCGGTCCAAAGATAATTGAATTAGAAAACTAGGGTGCTGTAACTGTAACGAAAATAAACGAATAAAACAATTTTATGCTCAAATAAAAAATCATCCAGAAGCAAACGATATATGAAATAGAGTAATAGGAAAGCTTATTTACCATCATGTGTCTCCTAGCATTGTACACCGAATTAGTCGTAATGCTAAGTAATTCAATTTTCCCTTTGCTGTTGTTGAGAGATTTGAACTGGTGGCACTTCAAACATTTAATCAGAAACCCTTTCCCATTTTGTCTTACCCCGATGAACTGGAAGAATTTAATTGGAAGCTCAATAACACCATAGCTCACCCAGGAATTTTGAGCGCGCTCAAGCTCAAAGCTCACGTAATGAGTGAGCGCGCTCACGAAAAGCTCAAGCTCATGGTAGCTCGTTTCAACTCTGTCCAGGATGTCTTGCATATGTTCAATAAAAATTGAAACATCGTCTACAAAGCAGCTGATGTGATTATTTGATTGGGATATTGTTATAGTTTGGATTTGATTTTTTATTAGTGTTTAAAAGGCTCATCGAAAACTTGTACAAATACAGTTTGTACCGGAAAAATCCGACTACCCCCCTTTAAAAAAATGCCCCCTATCAACATATAGCTAAGTTACTTAGTAGTTTAGATGGGTTATTTTAGGATATGGGAAAATGCGGGAAAAAATATACTAGACGGTACTATGGAAACGAGACATGAATGAGCTCGTGTGCTTACATCGCTAAGGGGTGAGACAAATTGCCGTTAGGCAAAGACAAAATTTTTTTTACAAATCTACTACAAATTGTATTTGTAGTGGCTACGAGAGACTGACTTTGGGATGGGAAGTCTCGTCTCTGTGGTAACCAGTTATTGGTTTTAGCGCGATATGGAAAATAAAAGGAATAATTTTACAGTTAGAAATTTTTTTATTTCGTTACATAAATTTACAAAGACTACATTTGTATCTTTCATTTTTAGTATTTCGTCCAAAAAACATTGGCCTCAACGACTAAGTTTAAGCGCTTTGGCATAGAATTGGACAGTGTCTGCCAATAGTTTGGTTCCGCGTTATAACGCAACCAATTTTCTCGATTGTGATGAAAACCGTCGTCTGCTATAGTGGCCTGCCGACAGTCAAAATCTTTGACGATATCACCCCACACATTTTCGATGGGGTTCATGTCCGCTCCCTTAGAAGACCAAGGCAACAATTCAGTTTGGGGATGCTTCCGAAACCATTGGGTAACGATTCGGGCTGTGTGGATAGGGGATTTATCCTGAACAAAACGATCTTGTTGTTCGCCATAATGTTGGCGTACCCACGGAAGGAATTCATTATCCAGAATTTCAATGTACTTTTCTTTCACATACCGGCCATTAATTTTTTTAAATGGACCAGCTCCAGCGATGGCCGAAAAACACACCCAAACGTGGACGGTTTTTCTTTCGCTGCTGTCATGGACTTGAACATGTTCGCGAGCGAACCTCGTTCTATTTGGCCTGTACGCAAAAACACGGCCGCACTCGTCAGACCTAAGAGCAAGATATTAAATATATTTCTAATAATCTCGAATTTAAAAAAACCACCCGGAAAAGGGTTCAAATGGCCAAATGGATAAAATAAATTACGGCACCCGAAAGTCTT
>NC_081340.1:442772-461127 GCF_022539665.2 Daphnia carinata | reverse complement strand
ATCTCCTTCCAATAAAAGGGTTTTTTAAAACGAGAACACAAAAGGTATGGTACATTTCCGTGAGAAAAGTGACCTCTTAAAAGAAAGTGAATTTTATTTGTTTGCATTTTTGTGGTTGACCGAACGCGATGGTTACCAGTCCAATATCCTTAACTATATAAATCAATTGTACTTGTGCTGGTTTTAATGGACATTACTGGAGTGTATTCATTTTATTTTGGAACTGAGTTGTCAACGGCCATACCACGTAGAACAAACCTTGTCTCGTCAGCTCCAGGAAGTTAAGCTACGTCGGGTTCCGTTAGTACCTAGATGGGTGACCGCTTGGGAATACGGGATGCTGTTGGCATCAAAACTTTTATATCCACCTAGCCGTTTTTGGATGAATCACAGGGAAGTACGAACCATCTCGCGGTGAATTCTAGTATTTTCTAAAACGCCACCTAGTGGTCAGTTTTGAAATTTCATCTCCTTCCAACTAAAGGTTTTTAAAACGAGAACACAAAAGGTATGGTACATTTCCGTGAGAAAAGTGACCTCTTAAAAGAAAGTGAATTTTATTTGTTTGCATTTTTGTGGTTGACCGAACGCGATGGTTACCAGTCCAATATCCTTAACTATATAAATCAATTGTACTTGTGCTGGTTTTAATGGACATTACTGGAGTGTATTCATTTTATTTTGGAACTGAGTTGTCAACGGCCATACCACGTAGAACAAACCTTGTCTCGTCAGCTCCAGGAAGTTAAGCTACGTCGGGTTCCGTTAGTACCTAGATGGGTGACCGCTTGGGAATACGGGATGCTGTTGGCATCAAAACTTTTATATCCACCTAGCCGTTTTTGGATGAATCACAGGGAAGTACGAACCATCTCGCGGTGAATTCTAGTATTTTCTAAAACGCCACCTAGTGGTCAGTTTTGAAATTTCATCTTCTATAAACTAAAGGTATTTTAAAACGAAATACAAAAAGAATGGTGCATTTCCGTGAGAAAAGTGACCTCTTAAAAGAAAGTGAATTTTATTTGTTTGCATTTTGTGGTTGACCGAACGCGATGGTTACCAGTCCAATATCCTTAACTATATAAATCAATTGTACTTGTGCTGGTTTTAATGGACATTACTGGAGTGTATTCATTTTATTTTGGAACTGAGTTGTCAACGGCCATACCACGTAGAACAAACCTTGTCTCGTCAGCTCCAGGAAGTTAAGCTACGTCGGGTTCCGTTAGTACCTAGATGGGTGACCGCTTGGGAATACGGGATGCTGTTGGCATCAAAACTTTTATATCCACCTAGCCGTTTTTGGATGAATCACAGGGAAGTACGAACCATCTCGCGGTGAATTCTAGTATTTTCTAAAACGCCACCTAGTGGTCAGTTTTGAAATTTCATCTTCTATAAACTAAAGGTATTTTAAAACGAAATACAAAAAGAATGGTGCATTTCCGTGAGAAAAGTGACCTCTTAAAAGAAAGTGAATTTTATTTGTTTGCATTTTTTGTGGTTGACCGAACGCGATGGTTACCAGTCCAATATCCTTAACTATATAAATCAATTGTACTTGTGCTGGTTTTAATGGACATTACTGGAGTGTATTCATTTTATTTTGGAACTGAGTTGTCAACGGCCATACCACGTAGAACAAACCTTGTCTCGTCAGCTCCAGGAAGTTAAGCTACGTCGGGTTCCGTTAGTACCTAGATGGGTGACCGCTTGGGAATACGGGATGCTGTTGGCATCAAAACTTTTATATCCACCTAGCCGTTTTTGGATGAATCACAGGGAAGTACGAACCATCTCGCGGTGAATTCTAGTATTTTCTAAAACGCCACCTAGTGGTCAGTTTTGAAATTTCATCTTCTATAAACTAAAGGTATTTTAAAACGAAATACAAAAAGAATGGTGCATTTCCGTGAGAAAAGTGACCTCTTAAAAGAAAGTGAATTTTATTTGTTTGCATTTTTGTGGTTGACCGAACGCGATGGTTACCAGTCCAATATCCTTAACTATATAAATCAATTGTACTTGTGCTGGTTTTAATGGACATTACTGGAGTGTATTCATTTTATTTTGGAACTGAGTTGTCAACGGCCATACCACGTAGAACAAACCTTGTCTCGTCAGCTCCAGGAAGTTAAGCTACGTCGGGTTCCGTTAGTACCTAGATGGGTGACCGCTTGGGAATACGGGATGCTGTTGGCATCAAAACTTTTATATCCACCTAGCCGTTTTTGGATGAATCACAGGGAAGTACGAACCATCTCGCGGTGAATTCTAGTATTTTCTAAAACGCCACCTAGTGGTCAGTTTTGAAATTTCATCTTCTATAAACTAAAGGTATTTTAAAACGAAATACAAAAAGAATGGTGCATTTCCGTGAGAAAAGTGACCTCTAAAGAAAGTGAATTTTATTTGTTTGCATTTTTGTGGTTGACCGAACGCGATGGTTACCAGTCCAATATCCTTAACTATATAAATCAATTGTACTTGTGCTGGTTTTAATGGACATTACTGGAGTGTATTCATTTTATTTTGGAACTGAATTGTCAACGGCCATACCACGTAGAACAAACCTTGTCTCGTCAGCTCCAGGAAGTTAAGCTACGTCGGGTTCCGTTAGTACCTAGATGGGTGACCGCTTGGGAATACGGGATGCTGTTGGCATCAAAACTTTTATATCCACCTAGCCGTTTTTGGATGAATCACAGGGAAGTACGAACCATCTCGCGGTGAATTCTAGTATTTTCTAAAACGCCACCTAGTGGTCAGTTTTGAAATTTCATCTTCTATAAACTAAAGGTATTTTAAAACGAAATACAAAAAGAATGGTGCATTTCCGTGAGAAAAGTGACCTCTTAAAAGAAAGTGAATTTTATTTGTTTGCATTTTTGTGGTTGACCGAACGCGATGGTTACCAGTCCAATATCCTTAACTATATAAATCAATTGTACTTGTGCTGGTTTTAATGGACATTACTGGAGTGTATTCATTTTATTTTGGAACTGAATTGTCAACGGCCATACCACGTAGAACAAACCTTGTCTCGTCAGCTCCAGGAAGTTAAGCTACGTCGGGTTCCGTTAGTACCTAGATGGGTGACCGCTTGGGAATACGGGATGCTGTTGGCATCAAAACTTTTATATCCACCTAGCCGTTTTTGGATGAATCACAGGGAAGTACGAACCATCTCGCGGTAAATTCTAGTATTTTCTAAAACGCCACCTAGTGGTCAGTTTTGAAATTTCATCTTCTATAAACTAAAGGTATTTTAAAACGAAATACAAAAAGAATGGTGCATTTCCGTGAGAAAAGTGACCTCTTAAAAGAAAGTGAATTTTATTTGTTTGCATTTTTGTGGTTGACCGAACGCGATGGTTACCAGTCCAATATCCTTAACTATATAAATCAATTGTACTTGTGCTGGTTTTAATGGACATTACTGGAGTGTATTCATTTTATTTTGGAACTGAATTGTCAACGGCCATACCACGTAGAACAAAACCTTGTCTCGTCAGCTCCAGGAAGTTAAGCTACGTCGGGTTCCGTTAGTACCTAGATGGGTGACCGCTTGGGAATACGGGATGCTGTTGGCATCAAAACTTTTATATCCACCTAGCCGTTTTTGGATGAATCACAGGGAAGTACGAACCATCTCGCGGTAAATTCTAGTATTTTCTAAAACGCCACCTAGTGGTCAGTTTTGAAATTTCATCTTCTATAAACTAAAGGTATTTTAAAACGAAATACAAAAAGAATGGTGCATTTCCGTGAGAAAAGTGACCTCTTTAAAGAAAGTGAATTTTATTTGTTTGCATTTTTGTGGTTGACCGAACGCGATGGTTACCAGTCCAATATCCTTAACTATATAAATCAATTGTACTTGTGCTGGTTTTAATGGACATTACTGGAGTGTATTCATTTTATTTTGGAACTGAATTGTCAACGGCCATACCACGTAGAACAAACCTTGTCTCGTCAGCTCCAGGAAGTTAAGCTACGTCGGGTTCCGTTAGTACCTAGATGGGTGACCGCTTGGGAATACGGGATGCTGTTGGCATCAAAATTTTTATATCCACCTAGCCGTTTTTGGATGAATCACAGGGAAGTACGAACCATCTCGCGGTAAATTCTAGTATTTTCTAAAACGCCACCTAGTGGTCAGTTTTTAAATTTCATCTTCTATAAACTAAAGGTATTTTAAAACGAAATACAAAAAGAATGGTGCATTTCCGTGAGAAAAGTGACCTCTTTAAAGAAAGTGAATTTTATTTGTTTGCATTTTTGTGGTTGACCGAACGCGATGGTTACCAGTCCAATATCCTTAACTATATAAATCAATTGTACTTGTGCTGGTTTTAATGGACATTACTGGAGTGTATTCATTTTATTTTGGAACTGAATTGTCAACGGCCATACCACGTAGAACAAACCTTGTCTCGTCAGCTCCAGGAAGTTAAGCTACGTCGGGTTCCGTTAGTACCTAGATGGGTGACCGCTTGGGAATACGGGATGCTGTTGGCATCAAAACTTTTATATCCACCTAGCCGTTTTTGGATGAATCACAGGGAAGTACGAACCATCTCGCGGTAAATTCTAGTATTTTCTAAAACGCCACCTAGTGGTCAGTTTTGAAATTTCATCTTCTATAAACTAAAGGTATTTTAAAACGAAATACAAAAAGAATGGTGCATTTCCGTGAGAAAAGTGACCTCTTTAAAGAAAGTGAATTTTATTTGTTTGCATTTTTGTGGTTGACCGAACGCGATGGTTACCAGTCCAATATCCTTAACTATATAAATAATTTGTACTTGTGCTGTTTTTAATGGACATTACTGGATGTGTATTCATTTTATTATTGGAACTGCCGTTTTTGGATGAATCACGAAGAACAAACCATGTCTCGTAAATTCCAGGTATTTTCTAAAACGCCACCTAGTGGTCGTAAAGGTATTTTAAAACGAAATACAAAAAGTTCCGTTAGTACCTTTTAAAGAAAGTGAATTTTATTTAGATGGGTGACCAGTCCAATATCCTTAACTAATATCAATGCTGTGCTGGTTTCAAAACTGGAGTGTATTATATCCACCTAGCCTACGTCGGGTTCCGTTTTTGGATGAATCATGCTGTTGGCATCAAAACTTTTATATCCACCTAGCCGTTTTTGGATGAACCATCTCGCGGTAAATTCTAGTATTTTCTAAAACGCCACCTAGTGGTCAGTTTTTAAATTTCATCTTCTATAAACTAAAGGTATTTTAAAACGAAATACAAAAAGAATGGTGCATTTCCGTGAGAAAAGTGACCTCTTTAAAGAAAGTGAATTTTATTTGTTTGCATTTTTGTGGTTGACCGAACGCGATGGTTACCAGTCCAATATCCTTAACTATATAAATCAATTGTACTTGTGCTGGTTTTAATGGACATTACTGGAGTGTATTCATTTTATTTTGGAACTGAATTGTCAACGGCCATACCACGTAGAACAAACCTTGTCTCGTCAGCTCCAGGAAGTTAAGCTACGTCGGGTTCCGTTAGTACCTAGATGGGTGACCGCTTGGGAATACGGGATGCTGTTGGCATCAAAACTTTTATATCCACCTAGCCGTTTTTGGATGAATCACAGGGAAGTACGAACCATCTCGCGGTAAATTCTAGTATTTTCTAAAACGCCACCTAGTGGTCAGTTTTTAAATTTCATCTTCTATAAACTAAAGGTATTTTAAAACGAAATACAAAAAGAATGGTGCATTTCCGTGAGAAAAGTGACCTCTTTAAAGAAAGTGAATTTTATTTGTTTGCATTTTTGTGGTTGACCGAACGCGATGGTTACCAGTCCAATATCCTTAACTATATAAATCAATTGTACTTGTGCTGGTTTTAATGGACATTACTGGAGTGTATTCATTTTATTTTGGAACTGAATTGTCAACGGCCATACCACGTAGAACAAACCTTGTCTCGTCAGCTCCAGGAAGTTAAGCTACGTCGGGTTCCGTTAGTACCTAGATGGGTGACCGCTTGGGAATACGGGATGCTGTTGGCATCAAAACTTTTATATCCACCTAGCCGTTTTTGGATGAATCACAGGGAAGTACGAACCATCTCGCGGTAAATTCTAGTATTTTCTAAAACGCCACCTAGTGGTCAGTTTTGAAATTTCATCTTCTATAAACTAAAGGTATTTTAAGCGATGGTTACCAGTCCAATATCCTTAACTATATAAATCAATTGTACTTGTGCTGGTTTTAATGGACATTACTGGAGTGTATTCATTTTATTTTGGAACTGAATTGTCAACGGCCATACCACGTAGAACAAACCTTGTCTCGTCAGCTCCAGGAAGTTAAGCTACGTCGGGTTCCGTTAGTACCTAGATGGGTGACCGCTTGGGAATACGGGATGCTGTTGGCATCAAAACTTTTATATCCACCTAGCCGTTTTTGGATGAATCACAGGGAAGTACGAACCATCTCGCGGTAAATTCTAGTATTTTCTAAAACGCCACCTAGTGGTCAGTTTTGAAATTTCATCTTCTATAAACTAAAGGTATTTTAAAACGAAATACAAAAAGAATGGTGCATTTCCGTGTGAAAAGTGACCTCTTTAAAGAAAGTGAATTTTATTTGTTTGCATTTTTGTGGTTGACCGAACGCGATGGTTACCAGTCCAATATCCTTAACTATATAAATCAATTGTACTTGTGCTGGTTTTAATGGACATTACTGGAGTGTATTCATTTTATTTTGGAACTGAATTGTCAACGGCCATACCACGTAGAACAAACCTTGTCTCGTCAGCTCCAGGAAGTTAAGCTACGTCGGGTTCCGTTAGTACCTAGATGGGTGACCGCTTGGGAATACGGGATGCTGTTGGCATCAAAACTTTTATATCCACCTAGCCGTTTTTGGATGAATCACAGGGAAGTACGAACCATCTCGCGGTAAATTCTAGTATTTTCTAAAACGCCACCTAGTGGTCAGTTTTTAAATTTCATCTTCTATAAACTAAAGGTATTTTAAAACGAAATACAAAAAGAATGGTGCATTTCCGTGAGAAAAGTGACCTCTTTAAAGAAAGTGAATTTTATTTGTTTGCATTTTTGTGGTTGACCGAACGCGATGGTTACCAGTCCAATATCCTTAACTATATAAATCAATTGTACTTGTGCTGGTTTTAATGGACATTACTGGAGTGTATTCATTTTATTTTGTAACTGAATTGTCACATACCACGTAGAACAAACCTTGTCTCGTCAGCTCCAGGAAGTTAAGCTACGTCGGGTTCCGTTAGTACCTAGATGGGTGACCGCTTGGGAATACGGGATGCTGTTGGCATCAAAACTTTTATATCCACCTAGCCGTTTTTGGATGAATCACAGGGAAGTACGAACCATCTCGCGGTAAATTCTAGTATTTTCTAAAACGCCACCTAGTGGTCAGTTTTGAAATTTCATCTTCTATAAACTAAAGGTATTTTAAAACGAAATACAAAAAGAATGGTGCATTTCCGTGAGAAAAGTGACCTCTTTAAAGAAAGTGAATTTTATTTGTTTGCATTTTTGGTTGACCGAACGCGATGGTTACCAGTCCAATATCCTTAACTATATAAATCAATTGTACTTGTGCTGGTTTTAATGGACATTACTGGAGTGTATTCATTTTATTTTGGAACTGAATTGTCAACGGCCATACCACGTAGAACAAACCTTGTCTCGTCAGCTCCAGGAAGTTAAGCTACGTCGGGTTCCGTTAGTACCTAGATGGGTGACCGCTTGGGAATACGGGATGCTGTTGGCATCAAAACTTTTATATCCACCTAGCCGTTTTTGGATGAATCACAGGGAAGTACGAACCATCTCGCGGTAAATTCTAGTATTTTCTAAAACGCCACCTAGTGGTCAGTTTTGAAATTTCATCTTCTATAAACTAAAGGTATTTTAAAACGAAATACAAAAAGAATGGTGCATTTCCGTGAGAAAAGTGACCTCTTTAAAGAAAGTGAATTTTATTTGTTTGCATTTTTGTGGTTGACCGAACGCGATGGTTACCAGTCCAATATCCTTAACTATATAAATCAATTGTACTTGTGCTGGTTTTAATGGACATTACTGGAGTGTATTCATTTTATTTTGGAACTGAATTGTCAACGGCCATACCACGTAGAACAAACCTTGTCTCGTCAGCTCCAGGAAGTTAAGCTACGTCGGGTTCCGTTAGTACCTAGATGGGTGACCGCTTGGGAATACGGGATGCTGTTGGCATCAAAACTTTTATATCCACCTAGCCGTTTTTGGATGAATCACAGGGAAGTACGAACCATCTCGCGGTAAATTCTAGTATTTTCTAAAACGCCACCTAGTGGTCAGTTTTTAAATTTCATCTTCTATAAACTAAAGGTATTTTAAAACGAAATACAAAAAGAATGGTGCATTTCCGTGAGAAAAGTGACCTCTTTAAAGAAAGTGAATTTTATTTGTTTGCATTTTTGTGGTTGACCGAATGAATGCGATGGTTACCAGTCCAATATCCTTAACTATATAAATCAATTGTACTTGTGCTGGTTTTAATGGACATTACTGGAGTGTATTCATTTTATTTTGGAACTGAATTGTCAACGGCCATACCACGTAGAACAAACCTTGTCTCGTCAGCTCCAGGAAGTTAAGCTACGTCGGGTTCCGTTAGTACCTAGATGGGTGACCGCTTGGGAATACGGGATGCTGTTGGCATCAAAACTTTTATATCCACCTAGCCGTTTTTGGATGAATCACAGGGAAGTACGAACCATCTCGCGGTAAATTCTAGTATTTTCTAAAACGCCACCTAGTGGTCAGTTTTTAAATTTCATCTTCTATAAACTAAAGGTATTTTAAAACGAAATACAAAAAGAATGGTGCATTTCCGTGAGAAAAGTGACCTCTTTAAAGAAAGTGAATTTTATTTGTTTGCATTTTTGTGGTTGACCGAACGCGATGGTTACCAGTCCAATATCCTTAACTATATAAATCAATTGTACTTGTGCTGGTTTTAATGGACATTACTGGAGTGTATTCATTTTATTTTGGAACTGAATTGTCAACGGCCATACCACGTAGAACAAACCTTGTCTCGTCAGCTCCAGGAAGTTAAGCTACGTCGGGTTCCGTTAGTACCTAGATGGGTGACCGCTTGGGAATACGGGATGCTGTTGGCATCAAAACTTTTATATCCACCTAGCTGTTTTTGAATGAATCACAGGGAAGTACGAACCATCTCGCGGTAAATTCTAGTATTTTCTAAAACGCCACCTAGTGGTCAGTTTTTAAATTTCATCTTCTATAAACTAAAGGTATTTTAAAACGAAATACAAAAAGAATGGTGCATTTCCGTGAGAAAAGTGACCTCTTTAAAGAAAGTGAATTTTATTTGTTTGCATTTTTGTGGTTGACCGAACGCGATGGTTACCAGTCCAATATCCTTAACTATATAAATCAATTGTACTTGTGCTGGTTTTAATGGACATTACTGGAGTGTATTCATTTTATTTTGGAACTGAATTGTCAACGGCCATACCACGTAGAACAAACCTTGTCTCGTCAGCTCCAGGAAGTTAAGCTACGTCGGGTTCCGTTAGTACCTAGATGGGTGACCGCTTGGGAATACGGGATGCTGTTGGCATCAAAACTTTTATATCCACCTAGCCGTTTTTGAATGAATCACAGGGAAGTACGAACCATCTCGCGGTAAATTCTAGTATTTTCTAAAACGCCACCTAGTGGTCAGTTTTTAAATTTCATCTTCTATAAACTAAAGGTATTTTAAAACGAAATACAAAAAGAATGGTGCATTTCCGTGAGAAAAGTGACCTCTTTAAAGAAAGTGAATTTTATTTGTTTGCATTTTTGTGGTTGACCGAACGCGATGGTTACCAGTCCAATATCCTTAACTATATAAATCAATTGTACTTGTGCTGGTTTTAATGGACATTACTGGAGTGTATTCATTTTATTTTGGAACTGAATTGTCAACGGCCATACCACGTAGAACAAACCTTGTCTCGTCAGCTCCAGGAAGTTAAGCTACGTCGGGTTCCGTTAGTACCTAGATGGGTGACCGCTTGGGAATACGGGATGCTGTTGGCATCAAAACTTTTATATCCACCTAGCCGTTTTTGAATGAATCACAGGGAAGTACGAACCATCTCGCGGTAAATTCTAGTATTTTCTAAAACGCCACCTAGTGGTCAGTTTTTAAATTTCATCTTCTATAAACTAAAGGTATTTTAAAACGAAATACAAAAAGAATGGTGCATTTCCGTGAGAAAAGTGACCTCTTTAAAGAAAGTGAATTTTATTTGTTTGCATTTTTGTGGTTGACCGAACGCGATGGTTACCAGTCCAATATCCTTAACTATATAAATCAATTGTACTTGTGCTGGTTTTAATGGACATTACTGGAGTGTATTCATTTTATTTTGGAACTGAATTGTCAACGGCCATACCACGTAGAACAAACCTTGTCTCGTCAGCTCCAGGAAGTTAAGCTACGTCGGGTTCCGTTAGTACCTAGATGGGTGACCGCTTGGGAATACGGGATGCTGTTGGCATCAAAACTTTTATATCCACCTAGCTGTTTTTGAATGAATCACAGGGAAGTACGAACCATCTCGCGGTAAATTCTAGTATTTTCTAAAACGCCACCTAGTGGTCAGTTTTTAAATTTCATCTTCTATAAACTAAAGGTATTTTAAAACGAAATACAAAAAGAATGGTGCATTTCCGTGAGAAAAGTGACCTCTTTAAAGAAAGTGAATTTTATTTGTTTGCATTTTTGTGGTTGACCGAACGCGATGGTTACCAGTCCAATATCCTTAACTATATAAATCAATTGTACTTGTGCTGGTTTTAATGGACATTACTGGAGTGTATTCATTTTATTTTGGAACTGAATTGTCAACGGCCATACCACGTAGAACAAACCTTGTCTCGTCAGCTCCAGGAAGTTAAGCTACGTCGGGTTCCGTTAGTACCTAGATGGGTGACCGCTTGGGAATACCACCTAGCTGTTTTTGAATGAATCACAGGGAAGTACGAACCATCTCGCAGTAAATTCTAGTATTTTCTAAAACGCCACCTAGTGGTCAGTTTTTAAATTTCATCTTCTATAAACTAAAGGTATTTTAAAACGAAATACAAAAAGAATGGTGCATTTCCGTGAGAAAAGTGACCTCTTTAAAGAAAGTGAATTTTATTTGTTTGCATTTTTGTGGTTGACCGAACGCGATGGTTACCAGTCCAATATCCTTAACTATATAAATCAATTGTACTTGTGCTGGTTTTAATGGACATTACTGGAGTGTATTCATTTTATTTTGGAACTGAATTGTCAACGGCCATACCACGTAGAACAAACCTTGTCTCGTCAGCTCCAGGAAGTTAAGCTACGTCGGGTTCCGTTAGTACCTAGATGGGTGACCGCTTGGGAATACGGGATGCTGTTGGCATCAAAACTTTTATATCCACCTAGCTGTTTTTGAATGAATCACAGGGAAGTACGAACCATCTCGCGGTAAATTCTAGTATTTTCTAAAACGCCACCTAGTGGTCAGTTTTTAAATTTCATCTTCTATAAACTAAAGGTATTTTAAAACGAAATACAAAAAGAATGGTGCATTTCCGTGAGAAAAGTGACCTCTTTAAAGAAAGTGAATTTTATTTGTTTGCATTTTTGTGGTTGACCGAACGCGATGGTTACCAGTCCAATATCCTTAACTATATAAATCAATTGTACTTGTGCTGGTTTTAATGGACATTACTGGAGTGTATTCATTTTATTTTGGAACTGAATTGTCAACGGCCATACCACGTAGAACAAACCTTGTCTCGTCAGCTCCAGGAAGTTAAGCTACGTCGGGTTCCGTTAGTACCTAGATGGGTGACCGCTTGGGAATACGGGATGCTGTTGGCATCAAAACTTTTATATCCACCTAGCTGTTTTTGAATGAATCACAGGGAAGTACGAACCATCTCGCGGTAAATTCTAGTATTTTCTAAAACGCCACCTAGTGGTCAGTTTTTAAATTTCATCTTCTATAAACTAAAGGTATTTTAAAACGAAATACAAAAAGAATGGTGCATTTCCGTGAGAAAAGTGACCTCTTTAAAGAAAGTGAATTTTATTTGTTTGCATTTTTGTGGTTGACCGAACGCGATGGTTACCAGTCCAATATCCTTAACTATATAAATCAATTGTACTTGTGCTGGTTTTAATGGACATTACTGGAGTGTATTCATTTTATTTTGGAACTGAATTGTCAACGGCCATACCACGTAGAACAAACCTTGTCTCGTCAGCTCCAGGAAGTTAAGCTACGTCGGGTTCCGTTAGTACCTAGATGGGTGACCGCTTGGGAATACGGGATGCTGTTGGCATCAAAGCTTTTATATCCACCTAGCTGTTTTTGAATGAATCACAGGGAAGTACGAACCATCTCGCGGTAAATTCTAGTATTTTCTAAAACGCCACCTAGTGGTCAGTTTTTAAATTTCATCTTCTATAAACTAAAGGTATTTTAAAACGAAATACAAAAAGAATGGTGCATTTCCGTGAGAAAAGTGACCTCTTTAAAGAAAGTGAATTTTATTTGTTTGCATTTTTGTGGTTGACCGAACGCGATGGTTACCAGTCCAATATCCTTAACTATATAAATCAATTGTACTTGTGCTGGTTTTAATGGACATTACTGGAGTGTATTCATTTTATTTTGGAACTGAATTGTCAACGGCCATACCACGTAGAACAAACCTTGTCTCGTCAGCTCCAGGAAGTTAAGCTACGTCGGGTTCCGTTAGTACCTAGATGGGTGACCGCTTGGGAATACGGGATGCTGTTGGCATCAAAGCTTTTATATCCACCTAGCTGTTTTTGAATGAATCACAGGGAAGTACGAACCATCTCGCGGTAAATTCTAGTATTTTCTAAAACGCCACCTAGTGGTCAGTTTTTAAATTTCATCTTCTATAAACTAAAGGTATTTTAAAACGAAATACAAAAAGAATGGTGCATTTCCGTGAGAAAAGTGACCTCTTTAAAGAAAGTGAATTTTATTTGTTTGCATTTTTGTGGTTGACCGAACGCGATGGTTACCAGTCCAATATCCTTAACTATATAAATCAATTGTACTTGTGCTGGTTTTAATGGACATTACTGGAGTGTATTCATTTTATTTTGGAACTGAATTGTCAACGGCCATACCACGTAGAACACACCAGGTCTCGTCAGCTCCCTGCAGTTAAGCTACGTCGGGTCCCGTTAGTACTTGTATGGGTGACCGCTTGGGAATACGGGATGCAGTTGGCATCAAAACTTTTATATCCACCTAGCCGTTTTTGAATGAATCACAGGGAAGTACGAACCATCTCGCGGTAAATTCTAGTATTTTCTAAAACGCCACCTAGTGGTCAGTTTTTAAATTTCATCTTCTATAAACTAAAGGTATTTTAAAACGAAATACAAAAAGAATGGTGCATTTCCGTGAGAAAAGTGACCTCTTTAAAGAAAGTGAATTTTATTTGTTTGCATTTTTGTGGTTGACCGAACGCGATGGTTACCAGTCCAATATCCTTAACTATATAAATCAATTGTACTTGTGCTGGTTTTAATGGACATTACTGGAGTGTATTCATTTTATTTTGGAACTGAATTGTCAACGGCCATACCACGTAGAACAAACCTTGTCTCGTCAGCTCCAGGAAGTTAAGCTACGTCGGGTTCCGTTAGTACCTAGATGGGTGACCGCTTGGGAATACGGGATGCTGTTGGCATCAAAGCTTTTATATCCACCTAGCTGTTTTTGAATGAATCACAGGGAAGTACGAACCATCTCGCGGTAAATTCTAGTATTTTCTAAAACGCCACCTAGTGGTCAGTTTTTAAATTTCATCTTCTATAAACTAAAGGTATTTTAAAACGAAATACAAAAAGAATGGTGCATTTCCGTGAGAAAAGTGACCTCTTTAAAGAAAGTGAATTTTATTTGTTTGCATTTTTGTGGTTGACCGAACGCGATGGTTACCAGTCCAATATCCTTAACTATATAAATCAATTGTACTTGTGCTGGTTTTAATGGACATTACTGGAGTGTATTCATTTTATTTTGGAACTGAATTGTCAACGGCCATACCACGTAGAACAAACCTTGTCTCGTCAGCTCCAGGAAGTTAAGCTACGTCGGGTTCCGTTAGTACCTAGATGGGTGACCGCTTGGGAATACGGGATGCTGTTGGCATCAAAGCTTTTATATCCACCTAGCTGTTTTTGAATGAATCACAGGGAAGTACGAACCATCTCGCGGTAAATTCTAGTATTTTCTAAAACGCCACCTAGTGGTCAGTTTTTAAATTTCATCTTCTATAAACTAAAGGTATTTTAAAACGAAATACAAAAAGAATGGTGCATTTCCGTGAGAAAAGTGACCTCTTTAAAGAAAGTGAATTTTATTTGTTTGCATTTTTGTGGTTGACCGAACGCGATGGTTACCAGTCCAATATCCTTAACTATATAAATCAATTGTACTTGTGCTGGTTTTAATGGACATTACTGGAGTGTATTCATTTTATTTTGGAACTGAATTGTCAACGGCCATACCACGTAGAACAAACCTTGTCTCGTCAGCTCCAGGAAGTTAAGCTACGTCGGGTTCCGTTAGTACCTAGATGGGTGACCGCTTGGGAATACGGGATGCTGTTGGCATCAAAGCTTTTATATCCACCTAGCTGTTTTTGAATGAATCACAGGGAAGTACGAACCATCTCGCGGTAAATTCTAGTATTTTCTAAAACGCCACCTAGTGGTCAGTTTTTAAATTTCATCTTCTATAAACTAAAGGTATTTTAAAACGAAATACAAAAAGAATGGTGCATTTCCGTGAGAAAAGTGACCTCTTTAAAGAAAGTGAATTTTATTTGTTTGCATTTTTGTGGTTGACCGAACGCGATGGTTACCAGTCCAATATCCTTAACCTATATAAATCAATTGTACTTGTGCTGGTTTTAATGGACATTACTGGAGTGTATTCATTTTATTTTGGAACTGAATTGTCAACGGCCATACCACGTAGAACAAACCTTGTCTCGTCAGCTCCAGGAAGTTAAGCTACGTCGGGTTCCGTTAGTACCTAGATGGGTGACCGCTTGGGAATACGGGATGCTGTTGGCATCAAAGCTTTTATATCCACCTAGCTGTTTTTGAATGAATCACAGGGAAGTACGAACCATCTCGCGGTAAATTCTAGTATTTTCTAAAACGCCACCTAGTGGTCAGTTTTTAAATTTCATCTTCTATAAACTAAAGGTATTTTAAAACGAAATACAAAAAGAATGGTGCATTTCCGTGAGAAAAGTGACCTCTTTAAAGAAAGTGAATTTTATTTGTTTGCATTTTTGTGGTTGACCGAACGCGATGGTTACCAGTCCAATATCCTTAACTATATAAATCAATTGTACTTGTGCTGGTTTTAATGGACATTACTGGAGTGTATTCATTTTATTTTGGAACTGAATTGTCAACGGCCATACCACGTAGAACAAACCTTGTCTCGTCAGCTCCAGGAAGTTAAGCTACGTCGGGTTCCGTTAGTACCTAGATGGGTGACCGCTTGGGAATACGGGATGCTGTTGGCATCAAAGCTTTTATATCCACCTAGCTGTTTTTGAATGAATCACAGGGAAGTACGAACCATCTCGCGGTAAATTCTAGTATTTTCTAAAACGCCACCTAGTGGTCAGTTTTTAAATTTCATCTTCTATAAACTAAAGGTATTTTAAAACGAAATACAAAAAGAATGGTGCATTTCCGTGAGAAAAGTGACCTCTTTAAAGAAAGTGAATTTTATTTGTTTGCATTTTTGTGGTTGACCGAACGCGATGGTTACCAGTCCAATATCCTTAACTATATAAATCAATTGTACTTGTGCTGGTTTTAATGGACATTACTGGAGTGTATTCATTTTATTTTGGAACTGAATTGTCAACGGCCATACCACGTAGAACAAACCTTGTCTCGTCAGCTCCAGGAAGTTAAGCTACGTCGGGTTCCGTTAGTACCTAGATGGGTGACCGCTTGGGAATACGGGATGCTGTTGGCATCAAAGCTTTTATATCCACCTAGCTGTTTTTGAATGAATCACAGGGAAGTACGAACCATCTCGCGGTAAATTCTAGTATTTTCTAAAACGCCACCTAGTGGTCAGTTTTTAAATTTCATCTTCTATAAACTAAAGGTATTTTAAAACGAAATACAAAAAGAATGGTGCATTTCCGTGAGAAAAGTGACCTCTTTAAAGAAAGTGAATTTTATTTGTTTGCATTTTTGTGGTTGACCGAACGCGATGGTTACCAGTCCAATATCCTTAACTATATAAATCAATTGTACTTGTGCTGGTTTTAATGGACATTACTGGAGTGTATTCATTTTATTTTGGAACTGAATTGTCAACGGCCATACCACGTAGAACAAACCTTGTCTCGTCAGCTCCAGGAAGTTAAGCTACGTCGGGTTCCGTTAGTACCTAGATGGGTGACCGCTTGGGAATACGGGATGCTGTTGGCATCAAAGCTTTTATATCCACCTAGCTGTTTTTGAATGAATCACAGGGAAGTACGAACCATCTCGCGGTAAATTCTAGTATTTTCTAAAACGCCACCTAGTGGTCAGTTTTTAAATTTCATCTTCTATAAACTAAAGGTATTTTAAAACGAAATACAAAAAGAATGGTGCATTTCCGTGAGAAAAGTGACCTCTTTAAAGAAAGTGAATTTTATTTGTTTGCATTTTTGTGGTTGACCGAACGCGATGGTTACCAGTCCAATATCCTTAACTATATAAATCAATTGTACTTGTGCTGGTTTTAATGGACATTACTGGAGTGTATTCATTTTATTTTGGAACTGAATTGTCAACGGCCATACCACGTAGAACAAACCTTGTCTCGTCAGCTCCAGGAAGTTAAGCTACGTCGGGTTCCGTTAGTACCTAGATGGGTGACCGCTTGGGAATACGGGATGCTGTTGGCATCAAAACTTTTATATCCACCTAGCTGTTTTTGAATGAATCACAGGGAAGTACGAACCATCTCGCGGTAAATTCTAGTATTTTCTAAAACGCCACCTAGTGGTCAGTTTTTAAATTTCATCTTCTATAAACTAAAGGTATTTTAAAACGAAATACAAAAAGAATGGTGCATTTCCGTGAGAAAAGTGACCTCTTTAAAGAAAGTGAATTTTATTTGTTTGCATTTTTGTGGTTGACCGAACGCGATGGTTACCAGTCCAATATCCTTAACTATATAAATCAATTGTACTTGTGCTGGTTTTAATGGACATTACTGGAGTGTATTCATTTTATTTTGGAACTGAATTGTCAACGGCCATACCACGTAGAACAAACCTTGTCTCGTCAGCTCCAGGAAGTTAAGCTACGTCGGGTTCCGTTAGTACCTAGATGGGTGACCGCTTGGGAATACGGGATGCTGTTGGCATCAAAGCTTTTATATCCACCTAGCTGTTTTTGAATGAATCACAGGGAAGTACGAACCATCTCGCGGTAAATTCTAGTATTTTCTAAAACGCCACCTAGTGGTCAGTTTTTAAATTTCATCTTCTATAAACTAAAGGTATTTTAAAACGAAATACAAAAAGAATGGTGCATTTCCGTGAGAAAAGTGACCTCTTTAAAGAAAGTGAATTTTATTTGTTTGCATTTTTGTGGTTGACCGAACGCGATGGTTACCAGTCCAATATCCTTAACTATATAAATCAATTGTACTTGTGCTGGTTTTAATGGACATTACAGGAGTGTATTCATTTTATTTTGGAACTGAATTGTCAACGGCCATACCACGTAGAACAAACCTTGTCTCGTCAGCTCCAGGAAGTTAAGCTACGTCGGGTTCCGTTAGTACCTAGATGGGTGACCGCTTGGGAATACGGGATGCTGTTGGCATCAAAACTTTTATATCCACCTAGCCGTTTTTCATACCACGTAGAACAAACCTTGTCTCGTCAGCTCCAGGAAGTTAAGCTACGTCGGGTTCCGTTAGTACCTAGATGGGTGACCGCTTGGGAATACGGGATGCTGTTGGCATCAAAACTTTTATATCCACCTAGCTGTTTTTGAATGAATCACAGGGAAGTACGAACCATCTCGCGATGAATTCTAGTATTTTCTAAAACGCCACCTAGTGGTCAGTTTTGAAATTTCATCTTCTATAAACTAAAGGTTTTTTAAAACGAGAACACAAAAGGTATGGTACATTTCCGTGAGAAAAGTGACCTCTTTAAAGAAAGTGAATTTTATTTGTTATCATTTTTGTGGTT
>NC_081340.1:378296-442672 GCF_022539665.2 Daphnia carinata | reverse complement strand
CGAGACAAGGTTTTTTCTACGTGGTATGGCCGTTGACAATTCAGTTCCAAAATAAAATGAATACACTCCAGTAATGTCCATTAAAACCAGCACAAGTACAATTGATTTATATAGTTGAGGATATTGGACTGGTAACCATCGCGTTCGGTCAACCACAAAAATGATAACAAATAAAATTCACTTTCTTTAAAGAGGTCACTTTTCTCACGGAAATGTACCATACCTTTTGTGTTCTCGTTTTAAAAAACCTTTAGTTGGAAGGAGATGAAATTTCAAAACTGACCACTAGGTGGCGTTTTAGAAAATACTAGAATTCATCGCGAGATGGTTCGTACTTCCCTGTGATTCATCCAAAAACGGCTAGGTGGATATAAAAGTTTTGATGCCAACAGCATCCCGTATTCCCAAGCGGTCACCCATCTAGGTACTAACGGAACCCGACGTAGCTTAACTTCCTGGAGCTGACGAGACAAGGTTTTTTCTACGTGGTATGGCCGTTGAACAATTCAGTTCCAAAATAAAATGAATACACTCCAGTAATGTCCATTAAAACCAGCACAAGTACAATTGATTTATATTGTAACAAAATTAAGAAACGTTAGTCTTATGACCAAGAAATAAAAAGTTAAAGATAGAAATAAAAGTCATTTCAGTGTCTCCCTAAACTCATGGGAGTAGTCTATCTATAGTTGAACATCCGGAAATGAAAATGGATCTCGAGAATGATGCAAGATCGTCGTCGATCTTGCATCAGTGGATCGTGGGTTTTGCGTTGGTATTGGAGAGGTGATAAAAAGTTAGGATATAGAGTTTTGAGAGGCAGAAGAAAAAGAGCGATCGAGAGAGAGTGGATATTGTTTTGGTCCGTTTGTCTATAGTGTAGGGACGACCCGTGTTCCGTCTATGTTGGCAGTGTCTATGCGAAAAGTTGGAGAGTTTTTCTTAGTAACCTTTCCTTCTTTTAGTAAGTGTAGGGGCCCGGTGGCCTGACGTGTTACACCTTGGATCTGTGTGTGATTAATCTCAGACCGAAGTGTAATTATTGAGTCTATCCGGAGGCCTAGAATACGTCAATCTCCGTTACAAACAACGAAAAGATCCCTGACGTATTGTGTGCTTGTGTTCAAGTTAACCGTAACATTTTGGTGGAGATGCAGGGTAACGGGATTGACGTGTAGTGAAAAAGGCCTAGTGATAGTGAGAGAGTGACAAAACCAAGATTAACACGATGAGTAGTGACGACGCAAGTGGTAGCGGTGAGCCCACTACCAAAGAACGCAGACTTTGCGCGCCAGAAGGACAAACTCAGGAAACCTGGCGCCCGAAAACAAATCGACATTTACCACCGGTCTTTGCTGGCGAGCCACACGAAGATCCGGTGGAGTGGATGGATCTTTACGAAGGTCACGCAACCTTAAACGACTGGAATAATTCAGATAAGTTGCGTAGTTTTTTTATGTTTTTGCGTAAGCCAGCCCGCTACTGGCACAAGTCGCTATGTTCACGCGCTAACGCCCCTAGAACGTGGGAACAATTAAAAGATGAATTTTTACTACATTTTCGCCCGGAGGACTATCGTCATGGTCTGATGGATAAATTAAATAATCGTGTGAAAGAACCAAGCGAATCGATTTTGAACTACTTTCATGAAGTAGTTAGCCTTTGCGGCGATGTCGATCCCCAAATGAGTGAAAGCGACAAACTCCGTTACATTTTTCGGGGCTTAGACGAAGAATCTTATAACCTATTTTACCCGTTGGTACGATCGACGGGATACACGACCGAAAATTTTTATCATCAAGTTTGGCGATATCAAGACATGTTCAAGAACAATCGCCGGAAAGTCCAGAAAAGAAGCATAGAAACCACAGGCCCTGATACAGGAGGTCTACCGTGCTATTTAGCTCGAGGGAGTGGGGAACCAACCAAAAGACAATCTATAGGCACCGGAGAAAAATTTGTAACAGAAAGCGAGCTACAGGCTATTGTAGAGAAGGCGGTAAAATCGGCCACTGAGGCGATAAAGGAAGAATTCAAAAAAGAGTATAATAGAATGGCCTATCCGCATTCGAAACCATGGACATACACAAATACCTCTTTTGCGCCTACCCCGAAGCTTCCAGTAACAGCTAATGCGCGCGCAAAATGGCCACGCACAGAAGATGGCAAGCCGATATGTCTGAAGTGTGACAGGCCAGGTCATATCGCCAAATTTTGTAGCGTGATTGCTCCCAGGGGTGGAAATGCGGCAGCTGGAAGAATGCTTCCGGCACCGTCGAACGTGAGTGGCACTGATGCGGTACCAAAGAGAGATGAAGACAGTTCGAAGAACGATTTAAACTAGTTGCTGCGGCAGATGTGGGGGAAACATTTGTCGCAATTACCCTGGAATCCCCAAAATCCATTGATTTTTGTTCTAAACTTGTTAAATGTCTTGTTCAAATTGGTAAACATAACCTAGATAGTATTATTGATACTGGTGCTGGTGTGAGCGTTATTTCTCTGTCCTTTGTTGATCGTTTCATGAAAAATGTCAAAATGTTGTGGGATGGTCCTGTAATTGTCCTAGCTGACGGCACTAAGATTCGACCTTCCGTTGGAGTGGAGTTGGACATTAAGATTAAAATGAGACGGGTTAAAATTTTTGCAGCTGTACTAGATTTGAAAGGGGTTGATTTGCTTTTGGGAGGGGATGCACTTGTTCAATTGGGGGGAGTTACAATTGATTACACTAAGAACCCGCCTACCGTGAAGTTTAGCGATGCAAATTCAGATACTAATACTTGTAAAGTGGCTTGCGAAAAAAGTGTTAGTGTGCCCGCTATGTGTATGAGAACCATACAAGTACTTTGTCAAGGAGAAGCTGAATTAAACGCAGAAAACTATTTGTTTGAACCGAATCAAAAATTATTTTTAGAGAAAGGTTTATCCGTCGGCAAAGTAGTTGTCCCTTTAGGATTTACTGCGCTCCCAATTTCGAACTTTACCCGTACAGTACAGTGGTTGGGAAAGGATACTATCGTAGGTACGGTTCAGCTATTGGAGGAGATTGACGAGAGACCGGTCGAGGATGAAGTTAGTTCAAGAACTAACAATGATAGAGTAGATTTTGGCCCTAGAATCAGTGAAAGGTTAACAGAGGAACAACGTAGCAGTGTCCTACAACTATTGGCAAGGTTCGACCACTGTTTTGCAACCAATGATCGCGACTTAGGACATGTTGACATTGCCACCCACACAATCGATACTGGCGTTGCTCGACCAATTTATCAACCACCATACGCCAGTTCATTCAAACAAAGAGAGATAATCAGGGAACAGGTTGATGAAATGCTTCGGAATAATGTGATAGAGCCAGCATCCGGTCCATGGGCCTCCCCGGTAGTTTTAGTTAAAAAGCCTGATGGTACATGGCGATTTTGTGTAGACTACCGTAAAATCAATGAAATAACAGTGGAAGATGTATACCCGTTGCCTCGAATAGAAGACGCGCTAGGGCTATTGGAGGGTTCTACTTATTTTTCGTCGCTTGACATGCAGTCGGGATTTTGGCAAATTAAAGTTAAAGAGGAGGATAGGCCCAAAACTGCTTTTATAACGGCGGACGGGTTGTTCCAATTTAGAGTATTACCATTTGGGTTAGTCAATTCTCCGAGAACTTTCCAACGAATGATGGACGTTCTATTGGCAGGTTTAAAGTGGTGCGTTTGTCTTGTTTATATCGACGATATCGTAATATTTTCCCGTACGTTTAATGAACATTTCCAACGATTGGAGTTAGTCTTGCGCCGTATTTCAGAGGCAAATATTAAATTGAAATTGAAAAAATGTAATTTTTTTGAGCCGAGGCTTCTCATATTAGGACATATAGTGAGTGAAGGGGGGGTGGGTCCTAACCCGGCGAAAATTAAAGCGGTATCCGAGTTCCCGACTCCAACAAATTTGAAAGAGGTTCAAAGGTTCGTTGGCATGTGTTCATATTATAGACGTTTCATCCCGCGTTTTTCCGAAGTTGCTCGATCGTTGAGTGAGTTATCAAAAAAGGGAGTAAAGTTCGGATGGGGACCAGAACAACATGAGAGTTTTGAACAATTAAAGAAAGCTCTAGTTACCGAGCCGGTTCTACGTCATCCCGATTATAAATTGCCGATGGAAATACATTGCGATGCGTCCAAAGAAGGCTTGGGTGCGGTATTAGTGCAACGGGTGGAGGGGAATGAACATGCCATTGCGTATGCCTCTCGATTGTTAAAAGAAAGCGAGAAAAATTATTCCATTACCGAATTGGAATGCCTTGCTTTAGTCTTTTCCATACGGCGCTTTCAAGCATTTATATGGGGAATGCAAGTTCGAGTAGTTACCGATCACCATGCGTTGTGTTGGCTTTTAAAAAAAAGGGATTTAACGGGACGTCTAGCGCGATGGAGCCTGAGCCTACAAGATCTGGATATAGAAATTGTTCATAAGAACGGGAAGTTACATAAGGATGCCGATGCTCTATCTAGAAGCCCTGTTAACGAGCCCGAAGATGAGGTAGACGCTCCACTTTATTCCATTAGGTCCCTAGACAGTGAGCTTACAACGCAGGTTGAGGTACAGAGTGAGCAAGAAAATGACCCGTTTTGTAAGAGAATTCGACAAATCCTAGCGAAGGGACCTGTACAGGGAAAAGAAACTAAGATAAAACGGCAGTATACGATCCATGATAACCTGCTATATCGTCATACTATTAGGAAGGGAAGGGAGAAATTACAACTTTGTGTGCCCAAACCCCTGGTAAAGCAGGTATTATTAGCTTGTCATGAAGACATAACCGCAGGACATTTGGGGATTGGCCGAACAGTAGAAAAGATTACTTGTAGATACTATTGGCCGAAAATGGTATCTATGATAATTAGGCATGTAAGAAGCTGTATCGACTGTCAAATGAGGAAACAACCGAAAATAAACAGAGTAGGATTCTTAAAATCAATCCACGTTACTCGTCCTTTTGAAATGGTGGGAATGGATATTCTTGGCCCTTTCCCTCTGAGCGATTTTGGAAACCGATACACCATCGTCGTTGTTGATCATTTTACGAAATGGGTCATTGTAAAAGCTATCACCAGGACAACAAGTGAAGAAATAGTAAAATTTTTTATTGAGAATGTTGTGCTGCAACACGGGGTACCATCGCGACTACTGACCGATCGTGGGCGATATTTCACGTCGAAATTTGCTAGACAATTATTTTCTGATCTAGAGAGTAAACATATTACCACAACCGCATACCACCCCCAGTGTAACGGTCTAGTAGAGCGGTATAATAGGACCCTGGCCCAAATGCTGTCCATGTACGTTAACACTAATCAAAGAAATTGGGATCAAATATTGTCCTATGTCACTTTTGGGTACAACACGAGTCGCCAGGATTCAATTGGTTGCAGTCCATTTTATTTGTTGTATGGTCGAGAACCAAATTTGCCAATAGATGTAGCGTTGAAAAATCAATTTAAAGATCTCGACCGGCACTCTGAAGTTCCCTTGATATTTCGGTGTGCTACCCGAATACAGTTCCTACAGGAGGACGTACGGCGAAAGCTAGAAATTGTTCATGCGAAACAGCGTTATTACTATAACAGAAAACGAATGCCGATGTCCTACGATCCCGGGGAGTTAGTGTTGGTTTTTACTCCATTCCGACGGAAGGGGCGATCTGAGAAGTTAATGTGTCGGTATTGTGGCCCATTTATGGTAGTTAAAAAAGTAAATGATTTAAATTATCTTTTAAAAAGCTACCGTAAGAGAAAGGGATTATGCGACATTGTCCATATAGATCGAATGAAAAGGTTCTATACCAGAGACGATTCCCAAGCTAGTTCCGTTGTTGGCTCTAATGGTAAAAGTAAAGAGTATATAATCAAAGATTATAGTGGGTCCCGGCGGCAAGAGGGTGCGACGGATCCGTGCGTAGATGCGCAGATGTCCGTGGGACAAAGATCTGGTATCTCGGCGGGAGAAGGACCCGCAAGGCCGGTCGGACCACAGAGTGATCAGCCAAGAGGCCTAGTTGTTGGGCGAAGTGGCTTCAGCGGTAGACAAAATTTGGGGCGAACAACGGAAGGCAAAGGCAAAAGTAAACGTAACGTTCTTCTAAATGTAACCGTAAAAAATTATAATCCCTATCATCTACGGAGTCGTCAGAAATGTGTTAATTACTGTCAGTGATCGGGACGATCACTTTGTGGAGCGGGAATCTTTGTAACAAAATTAAGAAACGTTAGTCTTATGACCAAGAAATAAAAAGTTAAAGATAGAAATAAAAGTCATTTCAGTGTCTCCCTAAACTCATGGGAGTAGTCTATCTATAGTTGAACATCCGGAAATGAAAATGGATCTCGAGAATGATGCAAGATCGTCGTCGATCTTGCATCAGTGGATCGTGGGTTTTGCGTTGGTATTGGAGAGGTGATAAAAAGTTAGGATATAGAGTTTTGAGAGGCAGAAGAAAAAGAGCGATCGAGAAAAACCTTTAGTTGGAAGGAGATGAAATTTCAAAACTGACCACTAGGTGGCGTTTTAGAAAATACTAGAATTCATCGCGAGATGGTTCGTACTTCCCTGTGATTCATCCAAAAACGGCTAGGTGGATATAAAAGTTTTGATGCCAACAGCATCCCGTATTCCCAAGCGGTCACCCATCTAGGTACTAACGGAACCCGACGTAGCTTAACTTCCTGGAGCTGACGAGACAAGGTTTTTTCTACGTGGTATGGCCGTTGACAATTCAGTTCCAAAATAAAATGAATACACTCCAGTAATGTCCATTAAAACCAGCACAAGTACAATTGATTTATATAGTTGAGGATATTGGACTGGTAACCATCGCGTTCGGTCAACCACAAAAATGATAACAAATAAAATTCACTTTCTTTAAAGAGGTCACTTTTCTCACGGAAATGTACCATACCTTTTGTGTTCTCGTTTTAAAAAACCTTTAGTTGGAAGGAGATGAAATTTCAAAACTGACCACTAGGTGGCGTTTTAGAAAATACTAGAATTCATCGCGAGATGGTTCGTACTTCCCTGTGATTCATCCAAAAACGGCTAGGTGGATATAAAAGTTTTGATGCCAACAGCATCCCGTATTCCCAAGCGGTCACCCATCTAGGTACTAACGGAACCCGACGTAGCTTAACTTCCTGGAGCTGACGAGACAAGGTTTGTTCTACGTGGTATGGCCGTTGACAATTCAGTTCCAAAATAAAATGAATACACTCCAGTAATGTCCATTAAAACCAGCACAAGTACAATTGATTTATATAGTTGAGGATATTGGACTGGTAACCATCGCGTTCGGTCAACCACAAAAATGATAACAAATAAAATTCACTTTCTTTAAAGAGGTCACTTTTCTCACGGAAATGTACCATACCTTTTGTGTTCTCGTTTTAAAAAACCTTTAGTTGGAAGGAGATGAAATTTCAAAACTGACCACTAGGTGGCGTTTTAGAAAATACTAGAATTCATCGCGAGATGGTTCGTACTTCCCTGTGATTCATCCAAAAACGGCTAGGTGGATATAAAAGTTTTGATGCCAACAGCATCCCGTATTCCCAAGCGGTCACCCATCTAGGTACTAACGGAACCCGACGTAGCTTAACTTCCTGGAGCTGACGAGACAAGGTTTGTTCTACGTGGTATGGCCGTTGACAATTCAGTTCCAAAATAAAATGAATACACTCCAGTAATGTCCATTAAAACCAGCACAAGTACAATTGATTTATATAGTTGAGGATATTGGACTGGTAACCATCGCGTTCGGTCAACCACAAAAATGATAACAAATAAAATTCACTTTCTTTAAAGAGGTCACTTTTCTCACGGAAATGTACCATACCTTTTGTGTTCTCGTTTTAAAAAACCTTTAGTTGGAAGGAGATGAAATTTCAAAACTGACCACTAGGTGGCGTTTTAGAAAATACTAGAATTCATCGCGAGATGGTTCGTACTTCCCTGTGATTCATCCAAAAACGGCTAGGTGGATATAAAAGTTTTGATGCCAACAGCATCCCGTATTCCCAAGCGGTCACCCATCTAGGTACTAACGGAACCCGACGTAGCTTAACTTCCTGGAGCTGACGAGACAAGGTTTGTTCTACGTGGTATGGCCGTTGACAATTCAGTTCCAAAATAAAATGAATACACTCCAGTAATGTCCATTAAAACCAGCACAAGTACAATTGATTTATATAGTTGAGGATATTGGACTGGTAACCATCGCGTTCGGTCAACCACAAAAATGATAACAAATAAAATTCACTTTCTTTAAAGAGGTCACTTTTCTCACGGAAATGTACCATACCTTTTGTGTTCTCGTTTTAAAAAACCTTTAGTTGGAAGGAGATGAAATTTCAAAACTGACCACTAGGTGGCGTTTTAGAAAATACTAGAATTCATCGCGAGATGGTTCGTACTTCCCTGTGATTCATCCAAAAACGGCTAGGTGGATATAAAAGTTTTGATGCCAACAGCATCCCGTATTCCCAAGCGGTCACCCATCTAGGTACTAACGGAACCCGACGTAGCTTAACTTCCTGGAGCTGACGAGACAAGGTTTGTTCTACGTGGTATGGCCGTTGACAATTCAGTTCCAAAATAAAATGAATACACTCCAGTAATGTCCATTAAAACCAGCACAAGTACAATTGATTTATATAGTTGAGGATATTGGACTGGTAACCATCGCGTTCGGTCAACCACAAAAATGATAACAAATAAAATTCACTTTCTTTAAAGAGGTCACTTTTCTCACGGAAATGTACCATACCTTTTGTGTTCTCGTTTTAAAAAACCTTTAGTTGGAAGGAGATGAAATTTCAAAACTGACCACTAGGTGGCGTTTTAGAAAATACTAGAATTCATCGCGAGATGGTTCGTACTTCCCTGTGATTCATCCAAAAACGGCTAGGTGGATATAAAAGTTTTGATGCCAACAGCATCCCGTATTCCCAAGCGGTCACCCATCTAGGTACTAACGGAACCCGACGTAGCTTAACTTCCTGGAGCTGACGAGACAAGGTTTGTTCTACGTGGTATGGCCGTTGACAATTCAGTTCCAAAATAAAATGAATACACTCCAGTAATGTCCATTAAAACCAGCACAAGTACAATTGATTTATATAGTTGAGGATATTGGACTGGTAACCATCGCGTTCGGTCAACCACAAAAATGATAACAAATAAAATTCACTTTCTTTAAAGAGGTCACTTTTCTCACGGAAATGTACCATACCTTTTGTGTTCTCGTTTTAAAAAACCTTTAGTTGGAAGGAGATGAAATTTCAAAACTGACCACTAGGTGGCGTTTTAGAAAATACTAGAATTCATCGCGAGATGGTTCGTACTTCCCTGTGATTCATCCAAAAACGGCTAGGTGGATATAAAAGTTTTGATGCCAACAGCATCCCGTATTCCCAAGCGGTCACCCATCTAGGTACTAACGGAACCCGACGTAGCTTAACTTCCTGGAGCTGACGAGACAAGGTTTGTTCTACGTGGTATGGCCGTTGACAATTCAGTTCCAAAATAAAATGAATACACTCCAGTAATGTCCATTAAAACCAGCACAAGTACAATTGATTTATATAGTTGAGGATATTGGACTGGTAACCATCGCGTTCGGTCAACCACAAAAATGATAACAAATAAAATTCACTTTCTTTAAAGAGGTCACTTTTCTCACGGAAATGTACCATACCTTTTGTGTTCTCGTTTTAAAAAACCTTTAGTTGGAAGGAGATGAAATTTCAAAACTGACCACTAGGTGGCGTTTTAGAAAATACTAGAATTCATCGCGAGATGGTTCGTACTTCCCTGTGATTCATCCAAAAACGGCTAGGTGGATATAAAAGTTTTGATGCCAACAGCATCTCGTATTCCCAAGAGGTCACCCATCTAGGTACTAACGGAACCCGACGTAGCTTAACTTCCTGGAGCTGACGAGACAAGGTTTGTTCTACGTGGTATGGCCGTTGACAATTCAGTTCCAAAATAAAATGAATACACTCCAGTAATGTCCATTAAAACCAGCACAAGTACAATTGATTTATATAGTTGAGGATATTGGACTGGTAACCATCGCGTTCGGTCAACCACAAAAATGATAACAAATAAAATTCACTTTCTTTAAAGAGGTCACTTTTCTCACGGAAATGTACCATACCTTTTGTGTTCTCGTTTTAAAAAACCTTTAGTTGGAAGGAGATGAAATTTCAAAACTGACCACTAGGTGGCGTTTTAGAAAATACTAGAATTCATCGCGAGATGGTTCGTACTTCCCTGTGATTCATCCAAAAACGGCTAGGTGGATATAAAAGTTTTGATGCCAACAGCATCCCGTATTCCCAAGCGGTCACCCATCTAGGTACTAACGGAACCCAACGTAGCTTAACTTCCTGGAGCTGACGAGACAAGGTTTGTTCTACGTGGTATGGCCGTTGACAATTCAGTTCCAAAATAAAATGAATACACTCCAGTAATGTCCATTAAAACCAGCACAAGTACAATTGATTTATATAGTTGAGGATATTGGACTGGTAACCATCGCGTTCGGTCAACCACAAAAATGATAACAAATAAAATTCACTTTCTTTAAAGAGGTCACTTTTCTCACGGAAATGTACCATACCTTTTGTGTTCTCGTTTTAAAAAACCTTTAGTTGGAAGGAGATGAAATTTCAAAACTGACCACTAGGTGGCGTTTTAGAAAATACTAGAATTCATCGCGAGATGGTTCGTACTTCCCTGTGATTCATCCAAAAACGGCTAGGTGGATATAAAAGTTTTGATGCCAACAGCATCCCGTATTCCCAAGCGGTCACCCATCTAGGTACTAACGGAACCCGACGTAGCTTAACTTCCTGGAGCTGACGAGACAAGGTTTGTTCTACGTGGTATGGCCGTTGACAATTCAGTTCCAAAATAAAATGAATACACTCCAGTAATGTCCATTAAAACCAGCACAAGTACAATTGATTTATATAGTTGAGGATATTGGACTGGTAACCATCGCGTTCGGTCAACCACAAAAATGATAACAAATAAAATTCACTTTCTTTAAAGAGGTCACTTTTCTCACGGAAATGTACCATACCTTTTGTGTTCTCGTTTTAAAAAACCTTTAGTTGGAAGGAGATGAAATTTCAAAACTGACCACTAGGTGGCGTTTTAGAAAATACTAGAATTCATCGCGAGATGGTTCGTACTTCCCTGTGATTCATCCAAAAACGGCTAGGTGGATATAAAAGTTTTGATGCCAACAGCATCCCGTATTCCCAAGCGGTCACCCATCTAGGTACTAACGGAACCCGACGTAGCTTAACTTCCTGGAGCTGACGAGACAAGGTTTTTTCTACGTGGTATGGCCGTTGACAGTTCCAAAATAAAATCAATACACTCCAGTAATGTCCATTAAAACCAGCACAAGTACAATTGATTTATATAGTTGAGGATATTGGACTGGTAACCATCGCGTTCGGTCAACCACAAAAATGATAACAAATAAAATTCACTTTCTTTAAAGAGGTCACTTTTCTCACGGAAATGTACCATACCTTTTGTGTTCTCGTTTTAAAAAACCTTTAGTTGGAAGGAGATGAAATTTCAAAACTGACCACTAGGTGGCGTTTTAGAAAATACTAGAATTCATCGCGAGATGGTTCGTACTTCCCTGTGATTCATCCAAAAACGGCTAGGTGGATATAAAAGTTTTGATGCCAACAGCATCCCGTATTCCCAAGCGGTCACCCATCTAGGTACTAACGGAACCCGACGTAGCTTAACTTCCTGGAGCTGACGAGACAAGGTTTGTTCTACGTGGTATGGCCGTTGACAATTCAGTTCCAAAATAAAATGAATACACTCCAGTAATGTCCATTAAAACCAGCACAAGTACAATTGATTTATATAGTTGAGGATATTGGACTGGTAACCATCGCGTTCGGTCAACCACAAAAATGATAACAAATAAAATTCACTTTCTTTAAAGAGGTCACTTTTCTCACGGAAATGTACCATACCTTTTGTGTTCTCGTTTTAAAAAACCTTTAGTTGGAAGGAGATGAAATTTCAAAACTGACCACTAGGTGGCGTTTTAGAAAATACTAGAATTCATCGCGAGATGGTTCGTACTTCCCTGTGATTCATCCAAAAACGGCTAGGTGGATATAAAAGTTTTGATGCCAACAGCATCCCGTATTCCCAAGCGGTCACCCATCTAGGTACTAACGGAACCCGACGTAGCTTAACTTCCTGGAGCTGACGAGACAAGGTTTGTTCTACGTGGTATGGCCGTTGACAATTCAGTTCCAAAATAAAATGAATACACTCCAGTAATGTCCATTAAAACCAGCACAAGTACAATTGATTTATATAGTTGAGGATATTGGACTGGTAACCATCGCGTTCGGTCAACCACAAAAATGATAACAAATAAAATTCACTTTCTTTAAAGAGGTCACTTTTCTCACGGAAATGTACCATACCTTTTGTGTTCTCGTTTTAAAAAACCTTTAGTTGGAAGGAGATGAAATTTCAAAACTGACCACTAGGTGGCGTTTTAGAAAATACTAGAATTCATCGCGAGATGGTTCGTACTTCCCTGTGATTCATCCAAAAACGGCTAGGTGGATATAAAAGTTTTGATGCCAACAGCATCCCGTATTCCCAAGCGGTCACCCATCTAGGTACTAACGGAACCCGACGTAGCTTAACTTCCTGGAGCTGACGAGACAAGGTTTGTTCTACGTGGTATGGCCGTTGACAATTCAGTTCCAAAATAAAATGAATACACTCCAGTAATGTCCATTAAAACCAGCACAAGTACAATTGATTTATATAGTTGAGGATATTGGACTGGTAACCATCGCGTTCGGTCAACCACAAAAATGATAACAAATAAAATTCACTTTCTTTAAAGAGGTCACTTTTCTCACGGAAATGTACCATACCTTTTGTGTTCTCGTTTTTAAAAAACCTTTAGTTGGAAGGAGATGAAATTTCAAAACTGACCACTAGGTGGCGTTTTAGAAAATACTAGAATTCATCGCGAGATGGTTCGTACTTCCCTGTGATTCATCCAAAAACGGCTAGGTGGATATAAAAGTTTTGATGCCAACAGCATCCCGTATTCCCAAGCGGTCACCCATCTAGGTACTAACGGAACCCGACGTAGCTTAACTTCCTGGAGCTGACGAGACAAGGTTTGTTCTACGTGGTATGGCCGTTGACAATTCAGTTCCAAAATAAAATGAATACACTCCAGTAATGTCCATTAAAACCAGCACAAGTACAATTGATTTATATAGTTGAGGATATTGGACTGGTAACCATCGCGTTCGGTCAACCACAAAAATGATAACAAATAAAATTCACTTTCTTTAAAGAGGTCACTTTTCTCACGGAAATGTACCATACCTTTTGTGTTCTCGTTTTAAAAAACCTTTAGTTGGAAGGAGATGAAATTTCAAAACTGACCACTAGGTGGCGTTTTAGAAAATACTAGAATTCATCGCGAGATGGTTCGTACTTCCCTGTGATTCATCCAAAAACGGCTAGGTGGATATAAAAGTTTTGATGCCAACAGCATCCCGTATTCCCAAGCGGTCACCCATCTAGGTACTAACGGAACCCGACGTAGCTTAACTTCCTGGAGCTGACGAGACAAGGTTTGTTCTACGTGGTATGGCCGTTGACAATTCAGTTCCAAAATAAAATGAATACACTCCAGTAATGTCCATTAAAACCAGCACAAGTACAATTGATTTATATAGTTGAGGATATTGGACTGGTAACCATCGCGTTCGGTCAACCACAAAAATGATAACAAATAAAATTCACTTTCTTTAAAGAGGTCACTTTTCTCACGGAAATGTACCATACCTTTTGTGTTCTCGTTTTAAAAAACCTTTAGTTGGAAGGAGATGAAATTTCAAAACTGACCACTAGGTGGCGTTTTAGAAAATACTAGAATTCATCGCGAGATGGTTCGTACTTCCCTGTGATTCATCCAAAAACGGCTAGGTGGATATAAAAGTTTTGATGCCAACAGCATCCCGTATTCCCAAGCGGTCACCCATCTAGGTACTAACGGAACCCGACGTAGCTTAACTTCCTGGAGCTGACGAGACAAGGTTTGTTCTACGTGGTATGGCCGTTGACAATTCAGTTCCAAAATAAAATGAATACACTCCAGTAATGTCCATTAAAACCAGCACAAGTACAATTGATTTATATAGTTGAGGATATTGGACTGGTAACCATCGCGTTCGGTCAACCACAAAAATGATAACAAATAAAATTCACTTTCTTTAAAGAGGTCACTTTTCTCACGGAAATGTACCATACCTTTTGTGTTCTCGTTTTAAAAAACCTTTAGTTGGAAGGAGATGAAATTTCAAAACTGACCACTAGGTGGCGTTTTAGAAAATACTAGAATTCATCGCGAGATGGTTCGTACTTCCCTGTGATTCATCCAAAAACGGCTAGGTGGATATAAAAGTTTTGATGCCAACAGCATCCCGTATTCCCAAGCGGTCACCCATCTAGGTACTAACGGAACCCGACGTAGCTTAACTTCCTGGAGCTGACGAGACAAGGTTTGTTCTACGTGGTATGGCCGTTGACAATTCAGTTCCAAAATAAAATGAATACACTCCAGTAATGTCCATTAAAACCAGCACAAGTACAATTGATTTATATAGTTGAGGATATTGGACTGGTAACCATCGCGTTCGGTCAACCACAAAAATGATAACAAATAAAATTCACTTTCTTTAAAGAGGTCACTTTTCTCACGGAAATGTACCATACCTTTTGTGTTCTCGTTTTAAAAAACCTTTAGTTGGAAGGAGATGAAATTTCAAAACTGACCACTAGGTGGCGTTTTAGAAAATACTAGAATTCATCGCGAGATGGTTCGTACTTCCCTGTGATTCATCCAAAAACGGCTAGGTGGATATAAAAAGTTTTGATGCCAACAGCATCCCGTATTCCCAAGCGGTCACCCATCTAGGTACTAACGGAACCCGACGTAGCTTAACTTCCTGGAGCTGACGAGACAAGGTTTGTTCTACGTGGTATGGCCGTTGACAATTCAGTTCCAAAATAAAATGAATACACTCCAGTAATGTCCATTAAAAACCAGCACAAGTACAATTGATTTATATAGTTGAGGATATTGGACTGGTAACCATCGCGTTCGGTCAACCACAAAAATGATAACAAATAAAATTCACTTTCTTTAAAGAGGTCACTTTTCTCACGGAAATGTACCATACCTTTTGTGTTCTCGTTTTAAAAAACCTTTAGTTGGAAGGAGATGAAATTTCAAAACTGACCACTAGGTGGCGTTTTAGAAAATACTAGAATTCATCGCGAGATGGTTCGTACTTCCCTGTGATTCATCCAAAAACGGCTAGGTGGATATAAAAGTTTTGATGCCAACAGCATCCCGTATTCCCAAGCGGTCACCCATCTAGGTACTAACGGAACCCGACGTAGCTTAACTTCCTGGAGCTGACGAGACAAGGTTTGTTCTACGTGGTATGGCCGTTGACAATTCAGTTCCAAAATAAAATGAATACACTCCAGTAATGTCCATTAAAACCAGCACAAGTACAATTGATTTATATAGTTGAGGATATTGGACTGGTAACCATCGCGTTCGGTCAACCACAAAAATGATAACAAATAAAATTCACTTTCTTTAAAGAGGTCACTTTTCTCACGGAAATGTACCATACCTTTTGTGTTCTCGTTTTAAAAAACCTTTAGTTGGAAGGAGATGAAATTTCAAAACTGACCACTAGGTGGCGTTTTAGAAAATACTAGAATTCATCGCGAGATGGTTCGTACTTCCCTGTGATTCATCCAAAAACGGCTAGGTGGATATAAAAGTTTTGATGCCAACAGCATCCCGTATTCCCAAGCGGTCACCCATCTAGGTACTAACGGAACCCGACGTAGCTTAACTTCCTGGAGCTGACGAGACAAGGTTTGTTCTACGTGGTATGGCCGTTGACAATTCAGTTCCAAAATAAAATGAATACACTCCAGTAATGTCCATTAAAACCAGCACAAGTACAATTGATTTATATAGTTGAGGATATTGGACTGGTAACCATCGCGTTCGGTCAACCACAAAAATGATAACAAATAAAATTCACTTTCTTTAAAGAGGTCACTTTTCTCACGGAAATGTACCATACCTTTTGTGTTCTCGTTTTAAAAAACCTTTAGTTGGAAGGAGATGAAATTTCAAAACTGACCACTAGGTGGCGTTTTAGAAAATACTAGAATTCATCGCGAGATGGTTCGTACTTCCCTGTGATTCATCCAAAAACGGCTAGGTGGATATAAAAGTTTTGATGCCAACAGCATCCCGTATTCCCAAGCGGTCACCCATCTAGGTACTAACGGAACCCGACGTAGCTTAACTTCCTGGAGCTGACGAGACAAGGTTTGTTCTACGTGGTATGGCCGTTGACAATTCAGTTCCAAAATAAAATGAATACACTCCAGTAATGTCCATTAAAACCAGCACAAGTACAATTGATTTATATAGTTGAGGATATTGGACTGGTAACCATCGCGTTCGGTCAACCACAAAAATGATAACAAATAAAATTCACTTTCTTTAAAGAGGTCACTTTTCTCACGGAAATGTACCATACCTTTTGTGTTCTCGTTTTAAAAAACCTTTAGTTGGAAGGAGATGAAATTTCAAAACTGACCACTAGGTGGCGTTTTAGAAAATACTAGAATTCATCGCGAGATGGTTCGTACTTCCCTGTGATTCATCCAAAAACGGCTAGGTGGATATAAAAGTTTTGATGCCAACAGCATCCCGTATTCCCAAGCGGTCACCCATCTAGGTACTAACGGAACCCTACGTAGCTTAACTTCCTGGAGCTGACGAGACAAGGTTTGTTCTACGTGGTATGGCCGTTGACAATTCAGTTCCAAAATAAAATGAATACACTCCAGTAATGTCCATTAAAACCAGCACAAGTACAATTGATTTATATAGTTGAGGATATTGGACTGGTAACCATCGCGTTCGGTCAACCACAAAAATGATAACAAATAAAATTCACTTTCTTTAAAGAGGTCACTTTTCTCACGGAAATGTACCATACCTTTTGTGTTCTCGTTTTAAAAAACCTTTAGTTGGAAGGAGATGAAATTTCAAAACTGACCACTAGGTGGCGTTTTAGAAAATACTAGAATTCATCGCGAGATGGTTCGTACTTCCCTGTGATTCATCCAAAAACGGCTAGGTGGATATAAAAGTTTTGATGCCAACAGCATCCCGTATTCCCAAGCGGTCACCCATCTAGGTACTAACGGAACCCGACGTAGCTTAACTTCCTGGAGCTGACGAGACAAGGTTTGTTCTACGTGGTATGGCCGTTGACAATTCAGTTCCAAAATAAAATGAATACACTCCAGTAATGTCCATTAAAACCAGCACAAGTACAATTGATTTATATAGTTGAGGATATTGGACTGGTAACCATCGCGTTCGGTCAACCACAAAAATGATAACAAATAAAATTCACTTTCTTTAAAGAGGTCACTTTTCTCACGGAAATGTACCATACCTTTTGTGTTCTCGTTTTAAAAAACCTTTAGTTGGAAGGAGATGAAATTTCAAAACTGACCACTAGGTGGCGTTTTAGAAAATACTAGAATTCATCGCGAGATGGTTCGTACTTCCCTGTGATTCATCCAAAAACGGCTAGGTGGATATAAAAGTTTTGATGCCAACAGCATCCCGTATTCCCAAGCGGTCACCCATCTAGGTACTAACGGAACCCGACGTAGCTTAACTTCCTGGAGCTGACGAGACAAGGTTTGTTCTACGTGGTATGGCCGTTGACAATTCAGTTCCAAAATAAAATGAATACACTCCAGTAATGTCCATTAAAACCAGCACAAGTACAATTGATTTATATAGTTGAGGATATTGGACTGGTAACCATCGCGTTCGGTCAACCACAAAAATGATAACAAATAAAATTCACTTTCTTTAAAGAGGTCACTTTTCTCACGGAAATGTACCATACCTTTTGTGTTCTCGTTTTAAAAAACCTTTAGTTGGAAGGAGATGAAATTTCAAAACTGACCACTAGGTGGCGTTTTAGAAAATACTAGAATTCATCGCGAGATGGTTCGTACTTCCCTGTGATTCATCCAAAAACGGCTAGGTGGATATAAAAGTTTTGATGCCAACAGCATCCCGTATTCCCAAGCGGTCACCCATCTAGGTACTAACGGAACCCGACGTAGCTTAACTTCCTGGAGCTGACGAGACAAGGTTTGTTCTACGTGGTATGGCCGTTGACAATTCAGTTCCAAAATAAAATGAATAAACTCCAGTAATGTCCATTAAAACCAGCACAAGTACAATTGATTTATATAGTTGAGGATATTGGACTGGTAACCATCGCGTTCGGTCAACCACAAAAATGATAACAAATAAAATTCACTTTCTTTAAAGAGGTCACTTTTCTCACGGAAATGTACCATACCTTTTGTGTTCTCGTTTTAAAAAACCTTTAGTTGGAAGGAGATGAAATTTCAAAACTGACCACTAGGTGGCGTTTTAGAAAATACTAGAATTCATCGCGAGATGGTTCGTACTTCCCTGTGATTCATCCAAAAACGGCTAGGTGGATATAAAAGTTTTGATGCCAACAGCATCCCGTATTCCCAAGCGGTCACCCATCTAGGTACTAACGGAACCCGACGTAGCTTAACTTCCTGGAGCTGACGAGACAAGGTTTGTTCTACGTGGTATGGCCGTTGACAATTCAGTTCCAAAATAAAATGAATACACTCCAGTAATGTCCATTAAAACCAGCACAAGTACAATTGATTTATATAGTTGAGGATATTGGACTGGTAACCATCGCGTTCGGTCAACCACAAAAATGATAACAAATAAAATTCACTTTCTTTAAAGAGGTCACTTTTCTCACGGAAATGTACCATACCTTTTGTGTTCTCGTTTTAAAAAACCTTTAGTTGGAAGGAGATGAAATTTCAAAACTGACCACTAGGTGGCGTTTTAGAAAATACTAGAATTCATCGCGAGATGGTTCGTACTTCCCTGTGATTCATCCAAAAACGGCTAGGTGGATATAAAAGTTTTGATGCCAACAGCATCCCGTATTCCCAAGCGGTCACCCATCTAGGTACTAACGGAACCCGACGTAGCTTAACTTCCTGGAGCTGACGAGACAAGGTTTGTTCTACGTGGTATGGCCGTTGACAATTCAGTTCCAAAATAAAATGAATACACTCCAGTAATGTCCATTAAAACCAGCACAAGTACAATTGATTTATATAGTTGAGGATATTGGACTGGTAACCATCGCGTTCGGTCAACCACAAAAATGATAACAAATAAAATTCACTTTCTTTAAAGAGGTCACTTTTCTCACGGAAATGTACCATACCTTTTGTGTTCTCGTTTTAAAAAACCTTTAGTTGGAAGGAGATGAAATTTCAAAACTGACCACTAGGTGGCGTTTTAGAAAATACTAGAATTCATCGCGAGATGGTTCGTACTTCCCTGTGATTCATCCAAAAACGGCTAGGTGGATATAAAAGTTTTGATGCCAACAGCATCCCGTATTCCCAAGCGGTCACCCATCTAGGTACTAACGGAACCCGACGTAGCTTAACTTCCTGGAGCTGACGAGACAAGGTTTGTTCTACGTGGTATGGCCGTTGACAATTCAGTTCCAAAATAAAATGAATACACTCCAGTAATGTCCATTAAAACCAGCACAAGTACAATTGATTTATATAGTTGAGGATATTGGACTGGTAACCATCGCGTTCGGTCAACCACAAAAATGATAATAAAATTCACTTTCTTTAAAGAGGTCACTTTTCTCACGGAAATGTACCATACCTTTTGTGTTCTCGTTTTAAAAAACCTTTAGTTGGAAGGAGATGAAATTTCAAAACTGACCACTAGGTGGCGTTTTAGAAAATACTAGAATTCATCGCGAGATGGTTCGTACTTCCCTGTGATTCATCCAAAAACGGCTAGGTGGATATAAAAGTTTTGATGCCAACAGCATCCCGTATTCCCAAGCGGTCACCCATCTAGGTACTAACGGAACCCGACGTAGCTTAACTTCCTGGAGCTGACGAGACAAGGTTTGTTCTACGTGGTATGGCCGTTGACAATTCAGTTCCAAAATAAAATGAATACACTCCAGTAATGTCCATTAAAACCAGCACAAGTACAATTGATTTATATAGTTGAGGATATTGGACTGGTAACCATCGCGTTCGGTCAACCACAAAAATGATAACAAATAAAATTCACTTTCTTTAAAGAGGTCACTTTTCTCACGGAAATGTACCATACCTTTTGTGTTCTCGTTTTAAAAAACCTTTAGTTGGAAGGAGATGAAATTTCAAAACTGACCACTAGGTGGCGTTTTAGAAAATACTAGAATTCATCGCGAGATGGTTCGTACTTCCCTGTGATTCATCCAAAAACGGCTAGGTGGATATAAAAGTTTTGATGCCAACAGCATCCCGTATTCCCAAGCGGTCACCCATCTAGGTACTAACGGAACCCGACGTAGCTTAACTTCCTGGAGCTGACGAGACAAGGTTTGTTCTACGTGGTATGGCCGTTGACAATTCAGTTCCAAAATAAAATGAATACACTCCAGTAATGTCCATTAAAACCAGCACAAGTACAATTGATTTATATAGTTGAGGATATTGGACTGGTAACCATCGCGTTCGGTCAACCACAAAAATGATAACAAATAAAATTCACTTTCTTTAAAGAGGTCACTTTTCTCACGGAAATGTACCATACCTTTTGTGTTCTCGTTTTAAAAAACCTTTAGTTGGAAGGAGATGAAATTTCAAAACTGACCACTAGGTGGCGTTTTAGAAAATACTAGAATTCATCGCGAGATGGTTCGTACTTCCCTGTGATTCATCCAAAAACGGCTAGGTGGATATAAAAGTTTTGATGCCAACAGCATCCCGTATTCCCAAGCGGTCACCCATCTAGGTACTAACGGAACCCGACGTAGCTTAACTTCCTGGAGCTGACGAGACAAGGTTTGTTCTACGTGGTATGGCCGTTGACAATTCAGTTCCAAAATAAAATGAATACACTCCAGTAATGTCCATTAAAACCAGCACAAGTACAATTGATTTATATAGTTGAGGATATTGGACTGGTAACCATCGCGTTCGGTCAACCACAAAAATGATAACAAATAAAATTCACTTTCTTTAAAGAGGTCACTTTTCTCACGGAAATGTACCATACCTTTTGTGTTCTCGTTTTAAAAAACCTTTAGTTGGAAGGAGATGAAATTAAAAACTGACCACTAGGTGGCGTTTTAGAAAATACTAGAATTCATCGCGAGATGGTTCGTACTTCCCTGTGATTCATCCAAAAACGGCTAGGTGGATATAAAAGTTTTGATGCCAACAGCATCCCGTATTCCCAAGCGGTCACCCATCTAGGTACTAACGGAACCCGACGTAGCTTAACTTCCTGGAGCTGACGAGACAAGGTTTGTTCTACGTGGTATGGCCGTTGACAATTCAGTTCCAAAATAAAATGAATACACTCCAGTAATGTCCATTAAAACCAGCACAAGTACAATTGATTTATATAGTTGAGGATATTGGACTGGTAACCATCGCGTTCGGTCAACCACAAAAATGATAACAAATAAAATTCACTTTCTTTAAAGAGGTCACTTTTCTCACGGAAATGTACCATACCTTTTGTGTTCTCGTTTTAAAAAACCTTTAGTTGGAAGGAGATGAAATTTCAAAACTGACCACTAGGTGGCGTTTTAGAAAATACTAGAATTCATCGCGAGATGGTTCGTACTTCCCTGTGATTCATCCAAAAACGGCTAGGTGGATATAAAAGTTTTGATGCCAACAGCATCCCGTATTCCCAAGCGGTCACCCATCTAGGTACTAACGGAACCCGACGTAGCTTAACTTCCTGGAGCTGACGAGACAAGGTTTGTTCTACGTGGTATGGCCGTTGACAATTCAGTTCCAAAATAAAATGAATACACTCCAGTAATGTCCATTAAAACCAGCACAAGTACAATTGATTTATATAGTTGAGGATATTGGACTGGTAACCATCGCGTTCGGTCAACCACAAAAATGATAACAAATAAAATTCACTTTCTTTAAAGAGGTCACTTTTCTCACGGAAATGTACCATACCTTTTGTGTTCTCGTTTTAAAAAACCTTTAGTTGGAAGGAGATGAAATTTCAAAACTGACCACTAGGTGGCGTTTTAGAAAATACTAGAATTCATCGCGAGATGGTTCGTACTTCCCTGTGATTCATCCAAAAACGGCTAGGTGGATATAAAAGTTTTGATGCCAACAGCATCCCGTATTCCCAAGCGGTCACCCATCTAGGTACTAACGGAACCCGACGTAGCTTAACTTCCTGGAGCTGACGAGACAAGGTTTGTTCTACGTGGTATGGCCGTTGACAATTCAGTTCCAAAATAAAATGAATACACTCCAGTAATGTCCATTAAAACCAGCACAAGTACAATTGATTTATATAGTTGAGGATATTGGACTGGTAACCATCGCGTTCGGTCAACCACAAAAATGATAACAAATAAAATTCACTTTCTTTAAAGAGGTCACTTTTCTCACGGAAATGTACCATACCTTTTGTGTTCTCGTTTTAAAAAACCTTTAGTTGGAAGGAGATGAAATTTCAAAACTGACCACTAGGTGGCGTTTTAGAAAATACTAGAATTCATCGCGAGATTTGATGCCAACAGCATCCCGTATTCCCAAGCGGTCACCCATCTAGGTACTAACGGAACCCGACGTAGCTTAACTTCCTGGAGCTGACGAGACAAGGTTTGTTCTACGTGGTATGGCCGTTGACAATTCAGTTCCAAAATAAAATGAATACACTCCAGTAATGTCCATTAAAACCAGCACAAGTACAATTGATTTATATAGTTAAGGATATTGGACTGGTAACCATCGCGTTCGGTCAACCACAAAAATGCAAACAAATAAAATTCACTTTCTTTAAAGAGGTCACTTTTCTCACGGAAATGTACCATACCTTTTGTGTTCTCGTTTTAAAAAACCTTTAGTTGGAAGGAGATGAAATTTCAAAACTGACCACTAGGTGGCGTTTTAGAAAATACTAGAATTCACCGCGAGATGGTTCGTACTTCCCTGTGATTCATCCAAAAACGGCTAGGTGGATATAAAAGTTTTGATGCCAACAGCATCCCGTATTCCCAAGCGGTCACCCATCTAGGTACTAACGGAACCCGACGTAGCTTAACTTCCTGGAGCTGACGAGACAAGGTTTGTTCTACGTGGTATGGCCGTTGACAATTCAGTTCCAAAATAAAATGAATACACTCCAGTAATGTCCATTAAAACCAGCACAAGTACAATTGATTTATATAGTTAAGGATATTGGACTGGTAACCATCGCGTTCGGTCAACCACAAAAATGATAACAAATAAAATTCACTTTCTTTAAAGAGGTCACTTTTCTCACGGAAATGTACCATACCTTTTGTGTTCTCGTTTTAAAAAACCTTTAGTTTATAGAAGATGAAATTTAAAAACTGACCACTAGGTGGCGTTTTAGAAAATACTAGAATTCACCGCGAGATGGTTCGTACTTCCCTGTGATTCATCCAAAAACGGCTAGGTGGATATAAAAGTTTTGATGCCAACAGCATCCCGTATTCCCAAGCGGTCACCCATCTAGGTACTAACGGAACCCGACGTAGCTTAACTTCCTGGAGCTGACGAGACAAGGTTTGTTCTACGTGGTATGGCCGTTGACAATTCAGTTCCAAAATAAAATGAATACACTCCAGTAATGTCCATTAAAACCAGCACAAGTACAATTGATTTATATAGTTAAGGATATTGGACTGGTAACCATCGCGTTCGGTCAACCACAAAAATGCAAACAAATAAAATTCACTTTCTTTAAAGAGGTCACTTTTCTCACGGAAATGTACCATACCTTTTGTGTTCTCGTTTTAAAAAACCTTTAGTTGGAAGGAGATGAAATTTCAAAACTGACCACTAGGTGGCGTTTTAGAAAATACTAGAATTCACCGCGAGATGGTTCGTACTTCCCTGTGATTCATCCAAAAACGGCTAGGTGGATATAAAAGTTTTGATGCCAACAGCATCCCGTATTCCCAAGCGGTCACCCATCTAGGTACTAACGGAACCCGACGTAGCTTAACTTCCTGGAGCTGACGAGACAAGGTTTGTTCTACGTGGTATGGCCGTTGACAATTCAGTTCCAAAATAAAATGAATACACTCCAGTAATGTCCATTAAAACCAGCACAAGTACAATTGATTTATATAGTTAAGGATATTGGACTGGTAACCATCGCGTTCGGTCAACCACAAAAATGCAAACAAATAAAATTCACTTTCTCTAAAGAGGTCACTTTTCACACGGAAATGCACCATTCTTTTTGTATTTCGTTTTAAAATACCTTTAGTTTATAGAAGATGAAATTTAAAAACTGACCACTAGGTGGCGTTTTAGAAAATACTAGAATTTACCGCGAGATGGTTCGTACTTCCTGTGATTCATCTTGCAAAATCTCCGATAGCAACTGCAGGTAAAGTATTTCAAAGCGTGTTTATCAGTAAGAACTCAGAAGTTGGTTTCTTTTGTGTCAATAATCGCAAGAATACATTATGGCACCAAGCCCAAAACGTCAATCTGAAAGGTAATTTGTTTTCCCTGATCAAGTAAGTGGTATGATCTTCTATTATGTGATTTTCAGGAAATCTAAGTCCCAGTCGGGTTTAAAGTGGACCTCGTTTGGCTCCCAATGAATCATAAATAATAAATAACCTCTAAATGTTGGACATAGTAAATGCTTTTCTCCACACAGGGTCTTCATCCACGGAGGAATTGGAGAGTACCCTTCAAAAGTTGAATTCTTAATTTGGACAAATTCTAGGTACCCTTCAAAAGTTGAATTCTTAATTTTGCTAGGTTCTTTAGGCTAATGCTAGGAGTGTGTTATAGCTGCTACTGCAGCAGCGTTCAATGTTTTGAAGTATTGCAGCCCATCAATAGCGTATTGTAAAAAAATCTTGCTATTATATGGGTGTACTTCAAGTTATTATAGTGTTTGAAAGTATGATGGCTAGCTTATCTTATCTTTAATGAAACTTTCTATTCTAAACAGGTAATTTTGAATTTCCCACCGATGATAATGACATATCAAGAAGATTTAAGTATGGATATTGTCATTGAACCATCTCTCGACATATCCACCAACATTAGTGACGCGAAAACTAGTGCTACACGAAAAGGGAAAAAAGGTGAGAAATTCAAACATAGAAAAAACTTAAAACCAATAAAATTAGTTTACAATATAAATTTAATTTCACTTTAGATGGCGACATACGCGTCATGCTTTACCCTGAAACGCTAATAAAATATGTTGGACCAGGCAAGAGAAAGGGGACTTCATACTATGAATGCCTTATTGGACAATGCAAAATAAAGCCAAAGGCACTATCAGCAGTGAACAATTCAAGAGGCAACATAAGAAAACACATTTCAATCAAGCACAATAAAGAAGATCTTGAAAACTTCAACATCCTTTGCAAAGAAATTGACAGTGCCAGTGTCAAAGGGAAACGATTTTGTTCACTACAGCAACCGCAGGCAACTGCAGCAACATCAGAACAAACCCAAACAAAGCTATCGTTTAGTGGCTACCCACGCATTTTAACGCAAGAAATGTTTGACAACTATATCGTGGTAAGCTTTCATTATTTTTATTCTTTAATTAAACTTCATTACATCTGCTTGGTAGGAATATCTCTGTGACGCTGTTTTACCGGTGTATCACACTGAACGACCGGAATTTAGGCTTTTCTTGCGCAGACTATGCCCTCGTCTTCAAGTCAAAAGTAGAGGATACTATAGGAAAGTGATAAGTATTTCCTTCGAAAAGAAGAAGATGAAGCTAAAGGAAAAACTTAATCAAGCAAAATGGCTCTGTACTACTGCTGACTGTTGGTCGTCCCGACGAAAGAGCTTTTTGGGGATGACCATACATTGGATTTCTGAAGACTTTAAGCGAGAATCCTATTGCCTTGCAATTCGAAGAGTTCAAGGTAAGTGTGATTATGACCTTCTCGCCCGACTGATAGAGTCCATTCATGAAGAATATGACATAACGTCAAAAGTCGTCGCTACTGTCACTGACAACGGAAGCAATTTCGTCAAAGCCTTTCGGTTGTTTTCCGTTAAAGTGCCTTCAATAAATACAGTAGCTTCGGTGGATGTAGCTTCTGATTCTGATCAAGGACCAGCTAAGTCTTCGCCAAAAGCTGGCTGCAGCTTTAGACAGCCCTATGAAAACGCCTCTCTCGTGAAAATTCTTGAGGAAATGGAATCAGATTTCTCAGAAAGTGATGTCGAAAACGAGGATATTGGTAAGTTTTGATACATAGTGTTAAGCTCATTGATGCATAGTAATAATTTTTTGTTATCCTGATATTCTACAGCAGAACATTTGCCTTCTGATGCTTCAGCAGATTTCGAAAACGTTGATGAAGTCCATGAAGACGACGCACAATTTTGTTTTTTGCCGTTAACGGAAACTTTGGATATCAAAGACAATGCCCAAGATATCTATTCTCTTCCGACTCATCGCAGATGCGCATCCCATTCTTTGAATCTCATCGCGTGCAAAGATGTCTTTGAAAACATGGAGCCTGCTTTAAAAAAACTGAAAGAATCTGCAGAACTAAAAATGAAGATGCTGTGGAAAAAGCAAAATCGAAGTACAAAAGCATCGGATGTCATCCAGGCAAAACTCAAATTGTTGTTTGTAGTCCATAATGAGACCCGTTGGAACTCATTTTTCGACGCCGTTGAACGCATAAGATACTTCATCCACAACAAGAAGCAAGAATTAAAAGAAGTATTTGAACACTTCAATATTCCCTATTTCCGTCCAGCCGAAGAAGAATATATTAAGGAATTTGTCAAAATCATGCGACCACTGGCAGACGCATTAGACGTCCTTCAGGCTGATCGCAACGTTTCAATGGGATATTTGCTACCAACTTTGACGATTTTGAAAAACAAATTGTTGGAATTAAAGCGAACGCCTGGCATTGTTCACTGCAAATCCTATATTACGGAAATAATAGCAGCTGTAACCAAAAGATTTAATACCTGCTTCCAGGACGATGACCACATCCTAGCTGCTATTTTACACCCTAAATTTAAAATGTCATGGGTCATTGAGGAAAACAAATCGTACTTTATGGACAAATTGCTTGCTCATCATGAAACTTTTGCTGTCAGCGCCAGTACAATCAGCGCAAACAGGTAAATATATTCTTTATAAAATTCAACAATATTTTTGTCTATCTAATTTAAATTTTCATTTAAAGGTCGCCTTTGCTGTCAGATCAAAGTGAAGAAAACGACTTATTTAGTCCGAAAAGAAAAAAAGATTTTTTCCGCTCTTTGACCACCACAAACGTCAAAAATTCCTACAACGAGGCCGTAGCCTTCATGGGGGATCCTTCGACAACAATTTCCAGCCTTAGGAAATATCCGTCCATTAAAGAGATGTATTTGAAATATAATACTGCCCTACCCTCTTCTGCTTCCGTCGAGCGACTTTTCAGCGTAGCTGGAACTATATTTCGGCCAACAAGAAATCGTCTTTCAGACGAAAACTTTGAAAAAATGTTGTTTTTAAGGGCCAATAATTCATTGTAATACGATCACATCAATACAGCAGTGATTTTCATGAATTTTGATGGTATTTTTGCAAATTTCGTTTTTTACCGTTACCGTTACCGCGCGGTACTTGGAAAAATTTTACCGCGGTACTACCGCTACCGCGCTACTTTTTACGAAAATTGAAGTACCGCTACCGCGGTAACGGTACTTTTTTAAAGTACCGCTTCCAACCCTGGTCCTACGTCGTATGGCCGTTGACAATTCAGTTCCAAAATAAAATGAATACACTCCAGTAATGTCCATTAAAACCAGCACAAGTACAATTGATTTATATAGTTAAGGATATTGGACTGGTAACCATCGCGTTCGGTCAACCACAAAAATGCAAACAAATAAAATTCACTTTCTTTAAAGAGGTCACTTTTCTCACAGAAATGTACCATACCTTTTGTGTTCTCGTTTTAAAAAACCCTTTAGTTGGAAGGAGATGAAATTTAAAAACTGACCACTAGGTGGCGTTTTAGAAAATACTAGAATTTACCGCGAGATGGTTCGTACTTCCCTGTGATTCATCCAAAAACGGCTAGGTGGATATAAAAGTTTTGATGCCAACAGCATCCCGTATTCCCAAGCGGTCACCCATCTTTTTTTTTTTTGTGTAAAAATTACCTTTTATTATCGATTAATATTCATCATGGCTCAGCATAAGAAAAACAAAACAAAATAAAGTAAACAAATAAATATGTTCTTAGATGCAGACGTTGTCGGGCAATAAAGAAAAATTTGGCAATGTTGGGTTTATCATAACAAAAATAAGCAAATGTATGGTGAATTTATGGTGGGATAATAAAAGAAAACAAAAGTAAACAAAGGCAATTGACATTTGAGGAAAATTTACAATACACAAAAATAAACAAAAATTTGACATATTGGGATAGAAATACAAACAAGAAAACCAAAATGATACTAAAATATGGAGCTTAATTAAAAGAAAAGGAAGGTGGAGGACTCATCTAGGGTTACAAAGTGATTTCCATAGGCTCTCTACTTCTTCTTGACTTGGGATCCTTAGGTGGCTTCTTGTTTTCCAGGTGATGAAGAAGTATGCAGCCAGAAGAGTAAAAGTTTGCCGGAGATTACCTATCGGCCCAAAATGGCCACGAATCAAATCTTCGTTTGTCGAACTGCAGCCCATTCGACGCATAGTTCCTTCCAACCAGCTCCAAACGGTGAGGCGTGCAGGACACTGGAACATCAGATGCTCATCGGTTTCGGGGTGTTGGTGGCAGATGGGACATAAGGCGTCCTTGGTGGGGTCAAACCGATGGCATCTGGTCCTGGTAGGGAGAAGTCGCTGGTTGAACAGGAACATGGTTTCTCTGATGTTACTTGGAAGGGCTGCAGTCTCCTTCCAGATTCGTGGCCAATCCAGATTAGGCCTCAGGATCTCCAGCTTTCCCGTTGTGGTCACCTCCAGGATCCAATGGTTATATGTTTTTCGGTGAACCATTGGATTCCCCTGCACCAGGACTGAAGAGGCGAAGAGTTGCTTGATTTGATGCAGGGGTTCCTGAAGGTAAAAGGGCCTCTTCATGACTGCTACAGGTAGGGTGTTGCCTTTGTAGAGTGGTAAGATGGTCCGGAGAGGGAAGGACATCCAATAACGAAGTAGAGAGCTTTCTGGACTAATGGGGCCTACAAGGATTCTATACAGGGGGCACAAGAAAAGGGAACGGTAAAAGAGTTGTGTGTGGACCATTCCCAGTCCCCCTTGGATGACAGAACGATAAGTTACAGTTTTCTTCGGCCTTTCTACTTTACCCATCCATAGAAACTTCCGGACAGCCTTTGAAATCTGGTCAGCCATACTTTGGTTACATGGTAGAACGTGTGCAATGAACACAGTTCTAGAGAGAGCCTTCGACTTAATGAATATCACCCTCTGGTAGAGGTTAAAACGTCGACAGGCATTCTCTCGCAGAATACCATTTAGAGGGCCGAATGCATCATTCCAGACCCTGTCAGCTGTCTCGGCTATAGAGTGGGAGAAATTAATTCCTAACAGGGACAATGTTGATGCCGACACAAGCCACTCAAGAGGCCAAATCAATCTAGAGCTCCAAGTCCCAAGTCCCAGGGCTTTCGTTTTCTCTTTATTCATCCTTGCCTTTGTCCACTGACAGAATAAGTCAAGAACCTGTCCTGCCCTGGTAAAATCTTCGTCACAAGAAATGAAAATGGTGACGTCATCAACAAAGGCTCTGACAGTGAGTTTTTCATTAAATAATGATACGCCCTGGAGAACTTTAGATAAGCGCACTAGTAACGGCTCAATGTATAGCACGAAGAGATGGACAGATAGGGGGCATCCCTGGCGAATCGACTGAACATCATGAATCACCCCAGCCACCTCCGGTCCGTTGAGGATTGACATTCCTGTTACAGAATACATAGTCTGTAACCAACGGACGAAAGTGGTGGGATAGCCCATGACATCCAGAATCCTCCAGAGGACTTCCCTGTTAACCAGGTCGTAGGCCTTTTCAAAGTCAACTCCAACAATGGCAGCGCCCATACCCCGAATCGAAAAGTTGGAAGAGTCATGGCATCCCCGGTCCTCAACGTATTGGATGATATCTCTATAAAGACTTAAATTATCAAAAATCAATCTACCAGGTACCCCACCTTTTTGGTGAGGCCCTATGGTAGATGATAGTGTCTGCCTCAAACGTCTCGCTAAAACAGATGCCATGACTTTGTAGTCACAGTTCAACAGAGAAATTGGCCGAAAATTAGAAATTCCGCAAAGCCCTGATGACTTGGGAATTAGCCTGATCGCCGCTTGTCCCTGCGATGACGTCAGGTTTTCCCTTTCAAGGATATGATTAAACATATCCAAGAAATGGGGTGCGATCGCGTCCCAAAATTCTACGTAAAACTCGTAAGGAATGCCATCGGTGCCAGGGGATTTGTTTGACTTCATTGCTATTAGAGCAGCTCTAATCTCAAGAAGGGAAATTGGCGCTGTTAGGTTTGGGGTTGGCTTAAAGCAATCTCTTACTCCCTCAAGGAACTCAGTCTCTGCCAGTGTGTCAGGAGAAGGTTGATTTTTAAAAATCCTCGTAAAATGGGAAACAATCTCGGCTGAAATATCCTCCTTGGTCGATAAGCATGTGCCATTAGGGGCAATGATTTTATCAATGCGACACTTACTATAGTTTATTCTGGCTCTATTTACGTGAAAAATATTTGCTTCCTCAACTTGTGGCCCTTCGAAACAGCGGGAACGTATCCCATACCCTTTAAGTGTGCTCTCCTCCCAAGACTTTGAGAATTTCCTCAACTGGTGAAAGGCAACCCAATCAAAGGTGTCTGCTTCGGCCAACTCCTGAATGCAAGACTGATAGAAAAACTTAGTTTCTCTAATAAGTCTAGCTCTTTGCCTAGAATAATCTACCGAAATGCGCCTGATACCTGGTTTCAGGACACTCTCCCACCAATTTGCTACATTACTTTCCCTAAGAGGATGATTAGCGGATTCCTGTATGAAATGAATAACGTATTTCTGATAACCTTCTTCTGATAATATTGAAGTATTTAGTTTCCACGACCCGGCAGAGGGTCTGCTACGATTCGGGAGATCGAGATTGCAAGTAAGCGTGGACTGTACTGACTGATGGTCGCTAATCGATAAGGATTGCAAACAAATATTTGAAAAATGTTCTGCAAATGATCGAGTAGCATAAATCCTATCAAGTCTAGAAGAACCGGAATGGTAATGAAAAGTGTGGCCCGGTCCACTATGATTTAGCTTTTTCCAGATGTCTACCAGATCAAGACCGGTAACCATCTCTTTTAAAGCATAGCTAACGACATTACTTGGGACAGGGGTGGATTGGATATTTTCCCTATCTTGGATGTCGTCAACGCAGTTAAAATCGCCCATCAACACGAAGGGCAGTCGAGTGGTAACTGAGTAGGCAGGAACGGTTTGACGAAGAAAGTTGTTTCTCTCGTTCTTAGCTTGCTTACCAGACGGGGCATAGATATTAATAAACGTAAAACATTTTACGTCAATGGAGATAAGCCTTCCGTCAGGTTCAAGAAGCAATCGAGAATATTCCAGACCATGTGTTGCTGACTCCAGTGCAAAAAAAAGTTGGCAACAGAGAGAGGATGAAGGATGAGAGATGAGGGTGAAATGCAATGACTAACGAGATGATGTAAAAAAAAAGGGAAACTTCTTTATTTCGTGGAAACAAAGGACCGCACGCTTGGTTTAAACAAAAAACGAGGGGGACAAAGCTAGTCGAGACTGGAAAATGAGACGGGACGAGACAAAGACAATAAACTTAGACAACTTGTCTGGGTGACTACAAAAACGATACTACCCTTTTCCCATGGAAAGGGGTAAAGGAAAACAAAAAAATAGGCACACGATACTAATCAGGCCCGTGCCAACTACAGCCCTGCCCGCGAGGGCAGCACCGTAGGTGACAGCGGGACCTGTTGCATCTGTTACAACATGTGCAAACAAACAAACATAACAAGGACACTTCGGACGTCGCACTACAAATGAAAAACAAAATGTGAGAACCATATGAAACCCAGGTCTTCTTCTAGCAGTTGGAGATGTCCCATCCTAGTGCGTTGGCAGGTTCGTGTACGCCTTTTTTGGGGCACATAAGACCTGATGATGATCGTCGGCGTGGCACAACGTGCAACGTCGGGGATGGGGGCAGTCTGCTGTCTTCGTGTGCCCGGCGACGGCGGTTGGGACGAAGCAGCCAAAACACCGTCGCTGGGCAAACAAGAGCTCCAACTTGTCCTTGTTTGTGAGGAGCATGAACTCCTCACACTCCGTAGTCTTCTTCCGGCAGGGGGTTGGTCCCAACACGTGCGACTTCAGGAAACAAAGGATCACCGGCGTGTGGAGAGGGACGACGTACGTTGGACGGGCTGGATTTGCGGCTGGGGTGGGTAACTGAGCACCGGCCGCTCTTTCCCGTTCCCTGCGCAAGAGAGACCCGACGTACCCACTCATCAGGGTCTCTCTTTCGCTCCTGTAGTGAACATGGACATTCACGAGGTCGTCAGCTATTTGCTTGATCTCCTTGTCAAGGTTTATGATTGTCCGCTAGTAACCATAAACCTTGTCGACGGCCTCCTTTTTGGCACTTTCCAGCTTTTCCATGGTGTCTAGGAGATTGGCCGCACACTCTTGTTCCATCTCCCGGCTCACCTTTAGCTTTTCTTTCACGGATGCTGGCGATGGAGGCGGATTTTCGGCCATGGCAATCACGTTGGGTAGAAGTTCACAGGTGGTACGTGTCGTTGTGACGAAGTTAGGTCGACTGAATGCTGTCTGCTAGTAGATTTGGCTAAACGGTTTCCAAATTTCCTTTTTGTGTTGCTAAACAGCAAGCGACCTGACTTTGCCCTTTGCCCTATATTTGAACTTAAATATAGGTGGCGTTGATCTTTGTGAATCCTCCACCAGGTTTAGAGTTGCGATTGTCATACGTTGTTTCCATTTGAGTTTACCACTGTGATTTTACTTGTTAATTTACATTTTGTTTTTACAAAGGGAGCTACTAATTATAATTAGTAGCCTTTTACCTTTTGTTTACATTTTACAACACCCTTTGCAGGTACAATTTTGGTTGTACAAGGGGAGCTACTAATTGTAGCTCCATTTCAAATCAATATTTACATTTTACCATATTGAAGTTGAATTTTACGCTGTTAAAGGTTCCATTTTTTCTTCCTTTGCGTAAACTTCTTGGTCTTTGACTGCAACCATGATACACAATTTGGCCACCGGCCGAATACATGGTTTTGGATGATTGGTAAGTTTTACTTTTACCACTCGAACAACATTATCCGTTGTACTGGGGATAACTTCCAACACTTTACCCATCGGCCATTGCCCACGCAAAGTATTTGGCTCGATTACCAGTACTAGATCCCCCACGGTGACGTTAGGCCTATCTTCTTGCCATTTTCTTCTCTCGGTTAAGTGTGGAACGTATTCACGTAGCCATCTGTTCCAAAAGTGCTGAAGAATGGCTTGACTTTGCTGGAACTGCTTGCTAGTTACGTTCAGGTCCTCCACGTCGGCCAATTTCTGGGGCACGTATGGACGAGCTCCACCGTGTAGGAAGTGATTTGGCGTTAATGGATCCGGGTCTTCTGGATCCATACTAAGATGAGTTAACGGACGGGCGTTTAGCAAAGCTGCCACTTCAGCGATCACGGTTCGTAGGACGTGGTCCGTAACTAGGCAGTTCCCGATACTGTTCTTCATGGCCCTTTTGCAGGATTGTACGATTCTCTCCCAAACACCGCCGAAGTGGGGTCCATGGGGTGGAGAGAAGTGCCACTCAATCTGTTGGCAAGCCATCACGGTGTGAAGCTCTTGGTGCTTAGCAACAAGCTCTTCTAAGGCTTGTTTCAACTCTTGCTCGGCGGCAACAAAATTCGTCCCATTGTCGCTGTAAACGACTTGGGGCTTTCCACGTAAACTAACAAAACGGGAGAAGCAGAGTAAAAACTCCTCCATGCTGAGCCCGTTGGCCACTTCAAGGTGTACTGCTCGTGTAGTGAAGCACGTAAATAGGCTGATCCAACGTTTTTCATGTCTTCGTCCCCGTCCACCAACTCGTACCGTCAAGGGTCCAAAGTAATCAATCCCCGTGTAGGTGAACGCGGGCAGGTGAGGCGTTAGACGATGTACTGGAAGGGAAGCCATTAACGGCGGGTTTGGTTTTGCCGACGCGCGCTTGCAGGGCCAGCAGTTGTTGAGGACAGATTTTACCACTTTGCGTCCAGAAAGTACCCAGTAGCGAGGACGTAGGTCTGTCAGCAATCTCTCTGTCTTGACGTGCATGTTTCTAACGTGGTGATCCCAAATTATTCTTTTCGTTAACGGTTGAGATGCTGGTAGAATTATGGGGTGTTTGGCTGCATAATCGATTGGCGCTTGAAGTATACGTCCGCCAATTCGCATCTGTCCGACTTCATCCAGGAAGGGCTGGAAAGTGCGAAGTTTTGATCTGAGTGGTAGTTCCAGATCCTTGCGAAGGGCGTAAAATTCTTCAGCGAAGGCCAATTCTTGAGCGCGTATGATGCATTTTGCCAATGATGTAACCATTTCTTCTACCGTTAACTCTCCGACACTTGGTTTTTCATCACGTCTTTTTGCTCTAGCGTTGTCGGCAAATCTTTTACTCCAGGCCAGTACTCGTTGAAGTTTCACCAAGCTGGAAAAACGTGCTACACATCGGTCGATGATGTGATTCTCATCTTCCGTTTTTACTGCTAAGACGCGGATTACGTTTACATCCCGTTCTTCCGGCTCCGTAATTTCTTCCCAGGTGTACCACTTTGATGGGTCTAGGTTCAGGAACGGAGGTCCTCGGTGGAAATAGGCCAATTCGTCGACGTCTCTTGGGTCGATACCCCTACTACAAAGGTCTGCGGGGTTTAAATCTCCGGCAACATGACGCCATTGTCGACGAGCCGTGTTTCGGAGTATCTTTCCGATGCGGTTGTTGACGAAGACTTCGAATCGGCAAGTCTTTGAGTGGATCCACCGCAGCACTGTTTGCGAGTCTGTGTGGAAGGTTACTTGCCTCAAATCAATTTCTAGTTCACGACAAATCGTGATAGCAAGGTTGAGGCCTTCTACTGCCGCCTGTAACTCCAAACGGGGAATCGTGAGACCTTTTACCGGTGTGACGTGTGTTTTCGACATGACGAATGATACGTCGACGGAATGGTCTTCAAATACGGTGCGGAAGTAGGCTACTGCTCCGAATCCTTTGGAGCTTGCATCCGTGAAGACGTGGAGGTGCTGTTGAGTCCAACGTTCTCGTTTGAAACGGAAGCATCTCGGCACTGAGAGTGACTCCAAATTTTCCAGGTGGTCGTACCAGCAATAGAAACGTTGACTCAATGCTTCCGGTACGACGTCATCCCGCCCGATCCGTTCTTCGTTGGTCCAGACATCTTGGAGCAAGGACTTCATCACGAAGGTAACTGGGGCGACTAGCCCCAACGGGTCGTAGACGCTCGAGATGATGCTTAGGAAGGCTCGCTTCGTGAGTGTCACGTTGTGTGGCGGCTTCCGAATCTTGAACGTCAGCATATCTCGCTCACTGTCCCACATTACTCCAAGCGTTCTTTCGACGGGGAGTTTTTCTAAGTCCAGATCCAACGTCGGTGATGCGAGGCCAAATTCTCGTAGCGCTGCGATCACCCTTCTCGACGACGACGTCCATTTAGTCAAGTTGAATCCGCCGAGCTGAAGAAGTGACTTCATTTGGCGGGACCGTTTTATGACCTCATCTTCAGAGTCGAAGGAGTCGAGATAATTGTCGACGTAGAAATTACGTCGAACGCGATCGGCTACGTCTGGAAACTGGCTGCGGTAGTCGTCGGCCGTCCTGTTGAGGGCGAAGATGCAGCTCGTCGGGGATGATATAGCTCCAAATACGTGTACCGTCATCTGGTACGTTAAAGGAACTGAGTTACTGCCAGGCGTCCGGTAGAGAAATCGGAAGGCTGCCTGGTCTGCTTCCGGGACCTTCACTTGGTGAAACATTTTCTCAATGTCCGCTCCGACTGGTACGAGGTTGCGACGGAAGCGGATGAGCACACCAAGCAGGTTAACGAGTAAATTAGGGCCTCGGAGCAGGTTTTGATTTATCGATGTGCCACCAAACTCAGCAGCTCCATCGAATACTACACGAACTTTGGTCGATGAGCTGGAAGGGCTCACGACCCCGTGGTGTGGCAGGTACCACGTCTTTGTTGTCTCCGTCTGGGCTTCTTGGGTCGTTAGGAGCCGGGCGTGTTTTAACCCGATGTACTCCTTGACTACTGCATCGTACTTGTGAGCGAACTCTTCGTCCCGATGAAAACGTCGTTCGAGAGCGTAGAGCCTCTTCAATGCAGCTGCCCGGTTGTTTGGGAGATTTACTTCGTCGGCTTTCCACATTAAGCCGACTTGGTACTGGTTTCCAATACGTTTTACTGTAGACTCGAGGATGCGTTTTCCACGTAGGTCATCCTCAGATAGAACGGGTGTTTCTATTGCTACTTCGTTGGCCTCCAGTTGCCAAAATTTCTTCACCAGCTCGTTTAGGTTTTCGGGACGTTCCACGGTGGCCAGATGAGCGATGAACGGACGCCCGTCTTGTGGTAGACCTATTTGTCCACCCAGACACCAGCCAAACGGCGTCTTGAAGGCAATGGGCCCGGTCGTTCCAGCCGGCGGCTTGATGGAAGCTACATGATCGTGGGCCTCTGCGACGTCGATTCCTATCAGTACGGTCACGTCCTCTTCTTGTACAGTTGGAACGGCGATACCACGTAGGTGCGTCCATGACTTCAACTGCTGAGGATCGATCGGCGAATTCGGCGTCACCTTCAGTTTGTCGACGGCGTAAGCGTGCTTGACTTCAAACTGGCCTTTACCATCACGAGACGTTAGGGTGAAGTTTACTACGGAAGCCGTAACGTTAGACGTGGCTCCGTCATACGAGACGACGTTGATGCGTTTTGATGGCCCAACGAGCCCCAACCTTTTTACTAAGTCGCTCCGAATCAGCGTGGTGTCGCTTCCGGTATCAAGGAAACCGAAAGTGTCGACCCACGTTTTGCCAGCTCCAACACGAACCGGTACAATCTTGAAATGTACACGTCGTTTTACTGTTTCCAGATGGGTCAAGGTTCCCAGGAAAGCTGTCGAAGGAGGCGCTGATGGAGCATTTGGATCCGCTAGCCTCCTCAATGGGATGAATTCGGACCCGTGAAGCAAGGTGTGGTGTCGGTTCCCAGTACAGTCAGCGACAGTACAGCTGACGTCCCTGGGACACTCCTTGCGTTCATGTTTTCCCGTAAGACATAACAAACATCTTCCGGACTTGAATACTTTCTCAGCCCTTTTCGTGGGCGTGAGAGACATGAAGACGTTACAGGTTGAGAGATGGTGGCTCCTGCCATTACATACAAAGCATTTCCATCTTTCCGTCTTCTCGGCTGGCATCTTCCCCGGTGTTGATCGACTCCTTGGAGGCATGATCGCTGAAGACGTTGACGCCGTTACTTTCGAACCTTCCATCGTCGTTACGTGTCCAATGGTCGACGTGTGTGGGAAGCTGGGTCTCTTAACGGGCTTCCTTTCGTCGAATTTTACGCCTTTGGACGTTGACGTGGGTAGAGACTCGAATACATTTTTTCCATGTTGCTTGCTCATGGATTTTAACGTCACCCAGTCGTCTAGGTCTAGAACATTCAGTTCTACTCCTGTCGTTTTTCTTTTCTCGTTCCACTTATCCTTGAGGTAAGGCGTAAGTTTTGCTTCAAGGGCCATCAACGTAGTACGGCTATATAGCTCATGGCTATACTTCGACTTTGAGAGCGTAGCTACAGCTCCGTGCAGACGATTCGCGAAAGTCTTGAGACTCGCAGCATCTATGCTCTTCAATGGCGGGACCTGTAAAAGGTCGTCGAGGTACGTCTGATCCATGATTTCAGTTCGGCCGTAGACTGCGTCCAAACGTTCCCACACCACGGAGTACATTGTTCCGTCGGTAAGACATTCACCGACTTCGTTTCGGACCTCTTCGGCTAGCAGCTCCTCCAACATGAAAAGAAGTACCGGAGAATCTTCGTAGTCTTCATACAAGGCCTGGAATTTAGCCTTGAATCGCGCGTAGTTCTTCGGGTTGCCGTCGAATGGCTGGATCTTGAAGTTTGGAGGTTGTAAACGGCTGCAACAGCTGCTGCGAGGACGATGACTATGGGCGTGAGAACGTTCAGAGTGCTCATCTTCGTCGTGATCCGTAGGGCCGCAACGGGACGCCATCTTGGTCATCGCATCTCGCCGCGGGTCTCGTGGAGATGCCTCGGTGGCGACCAATTTTCTGCGATGACGGACAGCATCCTCCATCGTGCGTATGGGTGACAGGGCTGGAACATCTTGACGTGCTTGTAAGACTGGTGATCGTTCAGGAAGTCGTTGATCCTGAATCGTTCGGGGCTGAACTTTCATCTCGTCTACTTCCGTTCGAAGGTCTTCGATTTTAGCGGACAAATCCACCTTAACCGCGTCAATTTTCTGATCCAAACCGTCCAACGTGTGATGTGCTTCCCGGACCAACGTGTTGTTGGCCGCGATATCTTTGGACGTAACTCTTGAACTATCAATGAGCTTACTAAGTTGTTCGCTCATGCTTCTTAACGCCTTGTTGAGGGTTTCTGTGATGGAAGTTGTATTTGCTTCCATCTGTGCCCTTGCCGTTTCCAACTTTAATTCCAACTTCAGCATCCGAGCTTCAGCCTCCAATTCGTCTTGGGTCGTTGGTTGTTGGAGGAGGCTGGTTGGTTTAACGTTGGTACGCCTTCTTTCAGATAGCGTGGTACTACATGTGATGTCTGATGCTACTGTCCCAATCGAGCTGGCGGACTTACTGGAGGAAGTGGCGTAGCGATTTGCGAATTTGATAACTTCAACGTGATCGGTTTCGAAGTCTACTTCCCACTTGTCGCATGCTTGACGTTGTTGCTCAGTCAGGTCGGATAAACTTTCTGTATACTGATTGTGAATTGCTTTGACTTCTTCGTATATACGAATCAATTCGTCCCGCCATGCAGTTACTTGTAACTTCTTTACTCTGATGGCTTCTTCGACGTCGGCGTCGGCCAAAGATTTACAGGAAGAAAACCCGACAATTTACCAATCAAGCGAGGGTTGTTACTAACGAAGATGGAATTTGCACGTGTTCGTCAAATCCCGGGTTTCGGCACCATTTGTTGCTGACTCCAGTGCAAAAAAAAGTTGGCAACAGAGAGAGGATGAAGAATGAGAGATGAGGGTGAAATGCAATGACTAACGAGATGATGTAAAAAAAAGGGAAACTTCTTTATTTCGTGGAAACAAAGGACCGCACGCTTGGTTTAAACAAAAAACGAGGGGGACAAAGCTAGTCGAGACTGGAAAATCGTTTTCAAATACCTTTAGTTTATAGAAGATGAAATTTAAAAACTGACCACTAGGTGGCGTTTTAGAAAATACTAGAATTTACCGCGAGATGGTTCGTACTTCCCTGTGATTCATCCAAAAACGGCTAGGTGGATATAAAAGTTTTGATGCCAACAGCATCCCGTATTCCCAAGCGGTAACCCATCTAGGTACTAACGGAACCCGACGTAGCTTAACTTCCTGGAGCTGACGAGACAAGGTTTGTTCTACGTGGTATGGCCGTTGACAATTCAGTTCCAAAATAAAATGAATACACTCCAGTAATGTCCATTAAAACCAGCACAAGTACAATTGATTTATATAGTTAAGGATATTGGACTGGTAACCATCGCGTTCGGTCAACCACAAAAATGCAAACAAATAAAATTCACTTTCTTTAAAGAGGTCACTTTTCTCACGGAAATGCACCATTCTTTTTGTATTTCGTTTTCAAATACCTTTAGTTTATAGAAGATGAAATTTAAAAACTGACCACTAGGTGGCGTTTTAGAAAATACTAGAATTTACCGCGAGATGGTTCGTACTTCCCTGTGATTCATCCAAAAACGGCTAGGTGGATATAAAAGTTTTGATGCCAACAGCATCCCGTATTCCCAAGCGGTCACCCATCTAGGTACTAACGGAACCCGACGTAGCTTAACTTCCTGGAGCTGACGAGACAAGGTTTGTTCTACGTGGTATGGCCGTTGACAATTCAGTTCCAAAATAAAATGAATACACTCCAGTAATGTCCATTAAAACCAGCACAAGTACAATTGATTTATATAGTTAAGGATATTGGACTGGTAACCATCGCGTTCGGTCAACCACAAAAATGCAAACAAATAAAATTCACTTTCTTTAAAGAGGTCACTTTTCTCACGGAAATGCACCATTCTTTTTGTATTTCGTTTTCAAATACCTTTAGTTTATAGAAGATGAAATTTAAAAACTGACCACTAGGTGGCGTTTTAGAAAATACTAGAATTTACCGCGAGATGGTTCGTACTTCCCTGTGATTCATCCAAAAACGGCTAGGTGGATATAAAAGTTTTGATGCCAACAGCATCCCGTATTCCCAAGCGGTCACCCATCTAGGTACTAACGGAACCCGACGTAGCTTAACTTCCTGGAGCTGACGAGACAAGGTTTGTTCTACGTGGTATGGCCGTTGACAATTCAGTTCCAAAATAAAATGAATACACTCCAGTAATGTCCATTAAAACCAGCACAAGTACAATTGATTTATATAGTTAAGGATATTGGACTGGTAACCATCGCGTTCGGTCAACCACAAAAATGCAAACAAATAAAATTCACTTTCTTTAAAGAGGTCACTTTTCTCACGGAAATGCACCATTCTTTTTGTATTTCGTTTTCAAATACCTTTAGTTTATAGAAGATGAAATTTAAAAACTGACCACTAGGTGGCGTTTTAGAAAATACTAGAATTTACCGCGAGATGGTTCGTACTTCCCTGTGATTCATCCAAAAACGGCTAGGTGGATATAAAAGTTTTGATGCCAACAGCATCCCGTATTCCCAAGCGGTCACCCATCTAGGTACTAACGGAACCCGACGTAGCTTAACTTCCTGGAGCTGACGAGACAAGGTTTGTTCTACGTGGTATGGCCGTTGACAATTCAGTTCCAAAATAAAATGAATACACTCCAGTAATGTCCATTAAAACCAGCACAAGTACAATTGATTTATATAGTTAAGGATATTGGACTGGTAACCATCGCGTTCGGTCAACCACAAAAATGCAAACAAATAAAATTCACTTTCTTTAAAGAGGTCACTTTTCTCACGGAAATGCACCATTCTTTTTGTATTTCGTTTTCAAATACCTTTAGTTTATAGAAGATGAAATTTAAAAACTGACCACTAGGTGGCGTTTTAGAAAATACTAGAATTTACCGCGAGATGGTTCGTACTTCCCTGTGATTCATCCAAAAACGGCTAGGTGGATATAAAAGTTTTGATGCCAACAGCATCCCGTATTCCCAAGCGGTCACCCATCTAGGTACTAACGGAACCCGACGTAGCTTAACTTCCTGGAGCTGACGAGACAAGGTTTGTTCTACGTGGTATGGCCGTTGACAATTCAGTTCCAAAATAAAATGAATACACTCCAGTAATGTCCATTAAAACCCAGCACAAGTACAATTGATTTATATAGTTAAGGATATTGGACTGGTAACCATCGCGTTCGGTCAACCACAAAAATGCAAACAAATAAAATTCACTTTCTTTAAAGAGGTCACTTTTCTCACGGAAATGCACCATTCTTTTTGTATTTCGTTTTCAAATACCTTTAGTTTATAGAAGATGAAATTTAAAAACTGACCACTAGGTGGCGTTTTAGAAAATACTAGAATTTACCGCGAGATGGTTCGTACTTCCCTGTGATTCATCCAAAAACGGCTAGGTGGATATAAAAGTTTTGATGCCAACAGCATCCCGTATTCCCAAGCGGTCACCCATCTAGGTACTAACGGAACCCGACGTAGCTTAACTTCCTGGAGCTGACGAGACAAGGTTTGTTCTACGTGGTATGGCCGTTGACAATTCAGTTCCAAAATAAAATGAATACACTCCAGTAATGTCCATTAAAACCAGCACAAGTACAATTGATTTATATAGTTAAGGATATTGGACTGGTAACCATCGCGTTCGGTCAACCACAAAAATGCAAACAAATAAAATTCACTTTCTTTAAAGAGGTCACTTTTCTCACGGAAATGCACCATTCTTTTTGTATTTCGTTTTCAAATACCTTTAGTTTATAGAAGATGAAATTTAAAAACTGACCACTAGGTGGCGTTTTAGAAAATACTAGAATTTACCGCGAGATGGTTCGTACTTCCCTGTGATTCATCCAAAAACGGCTAGGTGGATATAAAAGTTTTGATGCCAACAGCATCCCGTATTCCCAAGCGGTCACCCATCTAGGTACTAACGGAACCCGACGTAGCTTAACTTCCTGGAGCTGACGAGACAAGGTTTGTTCTACGTGGTATGGCCGTTGACAATTCAGTTCCAAAATAAAATGAATACACTCCAGTAATGTCCATTAAAACCAGCACAAGTACAATTGATTTATATAGTTAAGGATATTGGACTGGTAACCATCGCGTTCGGTCAACCACAAAAATGCAAACAAATAAAATTCACTTTCTTTAAAGAGGTCACTTTTCTCACGGAAATGCACCATTCTTTTTGTATTTCGTTTTCAAATACCTTTAGTTTATAGAAGATGAAATTTAAAAACTGACCACTAGGTGGCGTTTTAGAAAATACTAGAATTTACCGCGAGATGGTTCGTACTTCCCTGTGATTCATCCAAAAACGGCTAGGTGGATATAAAAGTTTTGATGCCAACAGCATCCCGTATTCCCAAGCGGTCACCCATCTAGGTACTAACGGAACCCGACGTAGCTTAACTTCCTGGAGCTGACGAGACAAGGTTTGTTCTACGTGGTATGGCCGTTGACAATTCAGTTCCAAAATAAAATGAATACACTCCAGTAATGTCCATTAAAACCAGCACAAGTACAATTGATTTATATAGTTAAGGATATTGGACTGGTAACCATCGCGTTCGGTCAACCACAAAAATGCAAACAAATAAAATTCACTTTCTTTAAAGAGGTCACTTTTCTCACGGAAATGCACCATTCTTTTTGTATTTCGTTTTCAAATACCTTTAGTTTATAGAAGATGAAATTTAAAAACTGACCACTAGGTGGCGTTTTAGAAAATACTAGAATTTACCGCGAGATGGTTCGTACTTCCCTGTGATTCATCCAAAAACGGCTAGGTGGATATAAAAGTTTTGATGCCAACAGCATCCCGTATTCCCAAGCGGTCACCCATCTAGGTACTAACGGAACCCGACGTAGCTTAACTTCCTGGAGCTGACGAGACAAGGTTTGTTCTACGTGGTATGGCCGTTGACAATTCAGTTCCAAAATAAAATGAATACACTCCAGTAATGTCCATTAAAACCAGCACAAGTACAATTGATTTATATAGTTAAGGATATTGGACTGGTAACCATCGCGTTCGGTCAACCACAAAAATGCAAACAAATAAAATTCACTTTCTTTAAAGAGGTCACTTTTCTCACGGAAATGCACCATTCTTTTTGTATTTCGTTTTCAAATACCTTTAGTTTATAGAAGATGAAATTTAAAAACTGACCACTAGGTGGCGTTTTAGAAAATACTAGAATTTACCGCGAGATGGTTCGTACTTCCCTGTGATTCATCCAAAAACGGCTAGGTGGATATAAAAGTTTTGATGCCAACAGCATCCCGTATTCCCAAGCGGTCACCCATCTAGGTACTAACGGAACCCGACGTAGCTTAACTTCCTGGAGCTGACGAGACAAGGTTTGTTCTACGTGGTATGGCCGTTGACAATTCAGTTCCAAAATAAAATGAATACACTCCAGTAATGTCCATTAAAACCAGCACAAGTACAATTGATTTATATAGTTAAGGATATTGGACTGGTAACCATCGCGTTCGGTCAACCACAAAAATGCAAACAAATAAAATTCACTTTCTTTAAAGAGGTCACTTTTCTCACGGAAATGCACCATTCTTTTTGTATTTCGTTTTCAAATACCTTTAGTTTATAGAAGATGAAATTTAAAAACTGACCACTAGGTGGCGTTTTAGAAAATACTAGAATTTACCGCGAGATGGTTCGTACTTCCCTGTGATTCATCCAAAAACGGCTAGGTGGATATAAAAGTTTTGATGCCAACAGCATCCCGTATTCCCAAGCGGTCACCCATCTAGGTACTAACGGAACCCGACGTAGCTTAACTTCCTGGAGCTGACGAGACAAGGTTTGTTCTACGTGGTATGGCCGTTGACAATTCAGTTCCAAAATAAAATGAATACCCTCCAGTAATGTCCATTAAAACCAGCACAAGTACAATTGATTTATATAGTTAAGGATATTGGACTGGTAACCATCGCGTTCGGTCAACCACAAAAATGCAAACAAATAAAATTCACTTTCTTTAAAGAGGTCACTTTTCTCACAGAAATGTACCATACCTTTTGTGTTCTCGTTTTAAAAAACCCTTTAGTTGGAAGGAGATGAAATTTCAAAACTGACCACTAGGTGGCGTTTTAGAAAATACTAGAATTTACCGCGAGATGGTTCGTACTTCCCTGTGATTCATCCAAAAACGGCTAGGTGGATATAAAAGTTTTGATGCCAACAGCATCCCGTATTCCCAAGCGGTCACCCATCTAGGTACTAACGGAACCCGACGTAGCTTAACTTCCTGGAGCTGACGAGACAAGGTTTGTTCTACGTGGTATGGCCGTTGACAATTCAGTTCCAAAATAAAATGAATACACTCCAGTAATGTCCATTAAAACCAGCACAAGTACAATTGATTTATATAGTTAAGGATATTGGACTGGTAACCATCGCGTTCGGTCAACCACAAAAATGCAAACAAATAAAATTCACTTTCTTTAAAGAGGTCACTTTTCTCACAGAAATGTACCATACCTTTTGTGTTCTCGTTTTAAAAAACCCTTTAGTTGGAAGGAGATGAAATTTAAAAACTGACCACTAGGTGGCGTTTTAGAAAATACTAGAATTTACCGCGAGATGGTTCGTACTTCCCTGTGATTCATCCAAAAACGGCTAGGTGGATATAAAAGTTTTGATGCCAACAGCATCCCGTATTCCCAAGCGGTCACCCATCTAGGTACTAACGGAACCCGACGTAGCTTAACTTCCTGGAGCTGACGAGACAAGGTTTGTTCTACGTGGTATGGCCGTTGACAATTCAGTTCCAAAATAAAATGAATACACTCCAGTAATGTCCATTAAAACCAGCACAAGTACAATTGATTTATATAGTTAAGGATATTGGACTGGTAACCATCGCGTTCGGTCAACCACAAAAATGCAAACAAATAAAATTCACTTTCTTTAAAGAGGTCACTTTTCTCACAGAAATGTACCATACCTTTTGTGTTCTCGTTTTAAAAACCCCTTTAGTTGGAAGGAGATGAAATTTAAAAACTGACCACTAGGTGGCGTTTTAGAAAATACTAGAATTTACCGCGAGATGGTTCGTACTTCCCTGTGATTCATCCAAAAACGGCTAGGTGGATATAAAAGTTTTGATGCCAACAGCATCCCGTATTCCCAAGCGGTCACCCATCTAGGTACTAACGGAACCCGACGTAGCTTAACTTCCTGGAGCTGACGAGACAAGGTTTGTTCTACGTGGTATGGCCGTTGACAATTCAGTTCCAAAATAAAATGAATACACTCCAGTAATGTCCATTAAAACCAGCACAAGTACAATTGATTTATATAGTTAAGGATATTGGACTGGTAACCATCGCGTTCGGTCAACCACAAAAATGCAAACAAATAAAATTCACTTTCTTTAAAGAGGTCACTTTTCTCACAGAAATGTACCATACCTTTTGTGTTCTCGTTTTAAAAAACCCTTTAGTTGGAAGGAGATGAAATTTCAAAACTGACCACTAGGTGGCGTTTTAGAAAATACTAGAATTTACCGCGAGATGGTTCGTACTTCCCTGTGATTCATCCAAAAACGGCTAGGTGGATATAAAAGTTTTGATGCCAACAGCATCCCGTATTCCCAAGCGGTCACCCATCTAGGTACTAACGGAACCCGACGTAGCTTAACTTCCTGGAGCTGACGAGACAAGGTTTGTTCTACGTGGTATGGCCGTTGACAATTCAGTTCCAAAATAAAATGAATACACTCCAGTAATGTCCATTAAAACCAGCACAAGTACAATTGATTTATATAGTTAAGGATATTGGACTGGTAACCATCGCGTTCGGTCAACCACAAAAATGCAAACAAATAAAATTCACTTTCTTTAAAGAGGTCACTTTTCTCACAGAAATGTACCATACCTTTTGTGTTCTCGTTTTAAAAAACCCTTTAGTTGGAAGGAGATGAAATTTCAAAACTGACCACTAGGTGGCGTTTTAGAAAATACTAGAATTTACCGCGAGATGGTTCGTACTTCCCTGTGATTCATCCAAAAACGGCTAGGTGGATATAAAAGTTTTGATGCCAACAGCATCCCGTATTCCCAAGCGGTCACCCATCTAGGTACTAACGGAACCCGACGTAGCTTAACTTCCTGGAGCTGACGAGACAAGGTTTGTTCTACGTGGTATGGCCGTTGACAATTCAGTTCCAAAATAAAATGAATACACTCCAGTAATGTCCATTAAAACCAGCACAAGTACAATTGATTTATATAGTTAAGGATATTGGACTGGTAACCATCGCGTTCGGTCAACCACAAAAATGCAAACAAATAAAATTCACTTTCTTTAAAGAGGTCACTTTTCTCACAGAAATGTACCATACCTTTTGTGTTCTCGTTTTAAAAACCCTTTAGTTGGAAGGAGATGAAATTTCAAAACTGACCACTAGGTGGCGTTTTAGAAAATACTAGAATTTACCGCGAGATGGTTCGTACTTCCCTGTGATTCATCCAAAAACGGCTAGGTGGATATAAAAGTTTTGATGCCAACAGCATCCCGTATTCCCAAGCGGTCACCCATCTAGGTACTAACGGAACCCGACGTAGCTTAACTTCCTGGAGCTGACGAGACAAGGTTTGTTCTACGTGGTATGGCCGTTGACAATTCAGTTCCAAAATAAAATGAATACACTCCAGTAATGTCCATTAAAACCAGCACAAGTACAATTGATTTATATAGTTAAGGATATTGGACTGGTAACCATCGCGTTCGGTCAACCACAAAAATGCAAACAAATAAAATTCACTTTCTTTAAAGAGGTCACTTTTCTCACAGAAATGTACCATACCTTTTGTGTTCTCGTTTTAAAAAACCCTTTAGTTGGAAGGAGATGAAATTTCAAAACTGACCACTAGGTGGCGTTTTAGAAAATACTAGAATTTACCGCGAGATGGTTCGTACTTCCCTGTGATTCATCCAAAAACGGCTAGGTGGATATAAAAGTTTTGATGCCAACAGCATCCCGTATTCCCAAGCGGTCACCCATCTAGGTACTAACGGAACCCGACGTAGCTTAACTTCCTGGAGCTGACGAGACAAGGTTTGTTCTACGTGGTATGGCCGTTGACAATTCAGTTCCAAAATAAAATGAATACACTCCAGTAATGTCCATTAAAACCAGCACAAGTACAATTGATTTATATAGTTAAGGATATTGGACTGGTAACCATCGCGTTCGGTCAACCACAAAAATGCAAACAAATAAAATTCACTTTCTTTAAAGAGGTCACTTTTCTCACAGAAATGTACCATACCTTTTGTGTTCTCGTTTTAAAAAACCCTTTAGTTGGAAGGAGATGAAATTTCAAAACTGACCACTAGGTGGCGTTTTAGAAAATACTAGAATTTACCGCGAGATGGTTCGTACTTCCCTGTGATTCATCCAAAAACGGCTAGGTGGATATAAAAGTTTTGATGCCAACAGCATCCCGTATTCCCAAGCGGTCACCCATCTAGGTACTAACGGAACCCGACGTAGCTTAACTTCCTGGAGCTGACGAGACAAGGTTTGTTCTACGTGGTATGGCCGTTGACAATTCAGTTCCAAAATAAAATGAATACACTCCAGTAATGTCCATTAAAACCAGCACAAGTACAATTGATTTATATAGTTAAGGATATTGGACTGGTAACCATCGCGTTCGGTCAACCACAAAAATGCAAACAAATAAAATTCACTTTCTTTAAAGAGGTCACTTTTCTCACAGAAATGTACCATACCTTTTGTGTTCTCGTTTTAAAAAACCCTTTAGTTGGAAGGAGATGAAATTTCAAAACTGACCACTAGGTGGCGTTTTAGAAAATACTAGAATTTACCGCGAGATGGTTCGTACTTCCCTGTGATTCATCCAAAAACGGCTAGGTGGATATAAAAGTTTTGATGCCAACAGCATCCCGTATTCCCAAGCGGTCACCCATCTAGGTACTAACGGAACCCGACGTAGCTTAACTTCCTGGAGCTGACGAGACAAGGTTTGTTCTACGTGGTATGGCCGTTGACAATTCAGTTCCAAAATAAAATGAATACACTCCAGTAATGTCCATTAAAACCAGCACAAGTACAATTGATTTATATAGTTAAGGATATTGGACTGGTAACCATCGCGTTCGGTCAACCACAAAAATGCAAACAAATAAAATTCACTTTCTTTAAAGAGGTCACTTTTCTCACAGAAATGTACCATACCTTTTGTGTTCTCGTTTTAAAAAACCCTTTAGTTGGAAGGAGATGAAATTTCAAAACTGACCACTAGGTGGCGTTTTAGAAAATACTAGAATTTACCGCGAGATGGTTCGTACTTCCCTGTGATTCATCCAAAAACGGCTAGGTGGATATAAAGTTTTGATGCCAACAGCATCCCGTATTCCCAAGCGGTCACCCATCTAGGTACTAACGGAACCCGACGTAGCTTAACTTCCTGGAGCTGACGAGACAAGGTTTGTTCTACGTGGTATGGCCGTTGACAATTCAGTTCCAAAATAAAATGAATACACTCCAGTAATGTCCATTAAAACCAGCACAAGTACAATTGATTTATATAGTTAAGGATATTGGACTGGTAACCATCGCGTTCGGTCAACCACAAAAATGCAAACAAATAAAATTCACTTTCTTTAAAGAGGTCACTTTTCTCACAGAAATGTACCATACCTTTTGTGTTCTCGTTTTAAAAAACCCTTTAGGGTCACCCATCTTTTTTTTTTTTTTTTTAGGTAAACGGAACCTTTTATTATCGATTAATATTCATCATGGAGCATGAAAAACAAGACAAGGTTTGTTCTTACGTGGTATGGCAATAAAGAAAAATTTGACAATTCAGTTCCAAAATAAAATGAATAAATGTAGTAATGTCCATTAAAACCAACACAAGTACAATTGATTTATATAGTTAAGGATATTGGACAATACACAAAAATAAACAAAAATTTGACATATTCGGTCAACAAACAAAAATGCAAACAAATAAAATTCACTTTCTTTAAAGAGGTCACTTTTCTCACAGAACTCATCTAGGGTTACAAAGTGATTTCCATAGGCTCTCTACTTCTTCTTGACTTGGGATCCTTAGGTGGCTTCTTGCTTTCCAGGTGATGAAGAGGTATGCAGCCAGAAGAGTAAAAGTTTGCCGGAGATTACCTATCGGCCCAAAATGGCCACGAATCAAATCTTCGTTTGTCGAACTGCAGCCCATTCGACGCATAGTTCCTTCCAACCAGCTCCAAACGGTGAGGCGTGCAGGACACTGGAACATCAGATGCTCATCGGTTTCGGGGTGTTGGTGGCAGATGGGACATAAGGCGTCCTTGGTGGGGTCCAACCGATGGCATCTGGTCCTGGTAGGGAGAAGTCGCTGGTTGAACAGGAACATGGTTTCTCTGATGTTACTTGGAAGGGCTGCAGTCTCCTTCCAGATTCGTGGCCAATCCAGATTAGGCCTCAGGATCTCCAGCTTTCCCGTTGTGGTCACCTCCAGGATCCAATGGTTATATGTTTTTCGGTGAACCATTGGATTCCCCTGCACCAGGACTGAAGAGGCGAAGAGTTGCTTGATTTGATGCAGGGGTTCCTGAAGGTAAAAGGGCCTCTTCATGACTGCTACAGGTAGGGTGTTGCCTTTGTAGAGTGGTAAGATGGTCCGGAGAGGGAAGGACATCCAATAACGAAGTAGAGAGCTTTCTGGACTAATGGGGCCTACAAGGATTCTATACAGGGGGCACAAGAAAAGGGAACGGTAAAAGAGTTGTGTGTGGACCATTCCCAGTCCCCCTTGGATGACAGAACGATAAGTTACAGTTTTCTTCGGCCTTTCTACTTTACCCATCCATAGAAACTTCCGGACAGCCTTTGAAATCTGGTCAGCCATACTTTGGTTACATGGTAGAACGTGTGCAATGAACACAGTTCTAGAGAGAGCCTTCGACTTAATGAATATCACCCTCTGGTAGAGGTTAAAACGTCGACAGGCATTCTCTCGCAGAATACCATTTAGAGGGCCGAATGCATCATTCCAGACCCTGTCAGCTGTCTCGGCTATAGAGTGGGAGAAATTAATTCCTAACAGGGACAATGTTGATGCCGACACAAGCCACTCAAGAGGCCAAATCAATCTAGAGCTCCAAGTCCCAAGTCCCAGGGCTTTCGTTTTCTCTTTATTCATCCTTGCCTTTGTCCACTGACAGAATAAGTCAAGAACCTGTCCTGCCCTGGTAAAATCTTCGTCACAAGAAATGAAAATGGTGACGTCATCAACAAAGGCTCTGACAGTGAGTTTTTCATTAAATAATGATACGCCCTGGAGAACTTTAGATAAGCGCACTAGTAACGGCTCAATGTATAGCACGAAGAGATGGACAGATAGGGGGCATCCCTGGCGAATCGACTGAACATCATGAATCACCCCAGCCACCTCCGGTCCGCTGAGGATTGTCATTCCTGTTACAGAATACATAGTCTGTAACCAACGGACGAAAGTGGTGGGATAGCCCATGACATCCAGAATCCTCCAGAGGACTTCCCTGTTAACCAGGTCGTAGGCCTTTTCAAAGTCAACTCCAACAATGGCAGCGCCCATACCCCGAATCGAAAAGTTGGAAGAGTCATGGCATCCCCGGTCCTCAACGTATTGGATGATATCTCTATAAAGACTTAAATTATCAAAAATCAATCTACCAGGTACCCCACCTTTTTGGTGAGGCCCTATGGTAGATGATAGTGTCTGCCTCAAACGTCTCGCTAAAACAGATGCCATGACTTTGTAGTCACAGTTCAACAGAGAAATTGGCCGAAAATTAGAAATTCCGCAAAGCCCTGATGACTTGGGAATTAGCCTGATCGCCGCTTGTCCCTGCGATGACGTCAGGTTTTCCCTTTCAAGGATATGATTAAACATATCCAAGAAATGGGGTGCGATCACGTCCCAAAATTCTACGTAAAACTCGTAAGGAATGCCATCGGTGCCAGGGGATTTGTTTGACTTCATTGCTATTAGAGCAGCTCTAATCTCAAGAAGGGAAATTGGCGCTGTTAGGTTTGGGGTTGGCTTAAAGCAATCTCTTACTCCCTCAAGGAACTCAGTCTCTGCCAGTGTGTCAGGAGAAGGTTGATTTTTAAAAATCCTCGTAAAATGGGAAACAATCTCGGCTGAAATATCCTCCTTGGTCGATAAGCATGTGCCATTAGGGGCAATGATTTTATCAATGCGACACTTACTATAGTTTATTCTGGCTCTATTTACGTGAAAAATATTTGCTTCCTCAACTTGTGGCCCTTCGAAACAGCGGGAACGTATCCCATACCCTTTAAGTGTGCTCTCCTCCCAAGACTTTGAGAATTTCCTCAACTGGTGAAAGGCAACCCAATCAAAGGTGTCTGCTTCGGCCAACTCCTGAATGCAAGACTGATAGAAAAACTTAGTTTCTCTAATAAGTCTAGCTCTTTGCCTAGAATAATCTACCGAAATGCGCCTGATACCTGGTTTCAGGACACTCTCCCACCAATTTGCTACATTACTTTCCCTAAGAGGATGATTAGCGGATTCCTGTATGAAATGAATAACGTATTTCTGATAACCTTCTTCTGATAATATTGAAGTATTTAGTTTCCACGACCCGGCAGAGGGTCTGCTACGATTCGGGAGATCGAGATTGCAAGTAAGCGTGGACTGTACTGACTGATGGTCGCTAATCGATAAGGATTGCAAACAAATATTTGAAAAATGTTCTGCAAATGATCGAGTAGCATAAATCCTATCAAGTCTAGAAGAACCGGAATGGTAATGAAAAGTGTGGCCCGGTTCACTATGATTTAGCTTTTTCCAGATGTCTACCAGATCAAGACCGGTAACCATCTCTTTTAAAGCATAGCTAACGATATTACTTGAGACAGGGGTGGATTGGATATTTTCCCTATCTTGGATGTCGTCAACGCAGTTAAAATCGCCCATCAACACGAAGGGCAGTCGAGTGGTAACTGAGTAGGCAGGAACGGTTTGACGAAGAAAGTTGTTTCTCTCGTTCTTAGCTTGCTTACCAGACGGGGCATAGATATTAATAAACGTAAAACATTTTACGTCAATGGAGATAAGCCTTCCGTCAGGTTCAAGAAGCAATCGAGAATATTCCAGACCATGCCTAATAAGGATGGCTGTTCCGTTTTTGTTGGGACCGACATTTGCTAGCAAGTGGTAACAGCTTTCAATTATTGGACAAGAATGAAAGGCTACCTCTTGAAGTCCCACGATATCGAGATTACCGTCCCTGCAGAAATTTAGAAGGATTTGACGCCGCTCGACTGATCTAATACCTCCTATGTTGATGGTAGCGATTTTTAGTTCTGCAGTCATTTGTGAGGTTTTTTGGGTTGGGGAATGGTTGAAGCAGGTTTAGAATTCTGGGTCGTCAAGGTGGGTTTGAAACGTTTGTTTCGTGGAACAGTTGGAAATCTCAGGGGGTCTTTTGATTTGTCAGTTTCCATGGTCTCGATTTCCCCCATGTTGGGTTCCATCGATTCCATGATGATTGTCAATGGTTCATGGGTTTCGGTGTCAAGGGGTGACATTTGGGATTCCGGGATATTTTCAGGTGGGTTTTCTGTAATAGGTGTTGCTATAGGAGGGGTCGGAGTTTCACATTCCATGGTTTCAGTTTCCAAATTTGGAGTCCCATTCGAGAGTGAATCTTGCAATTCACTCTCCAAAGGAACCTTGGAAACCATGGAATGTTCAACTACGGTAATTATGACGGGATTTTCACTAACGGTCTTTTTTGGCATTTTGGGAACAGGTTTTTTGGCAATGTTGGGTTCCTGGTTGCGTTTCAAAGTTGGGCAGTTGTAGCTAAAATGAGTCTCTTCGTCGCAAAGTCTGCAAGTAGGCTTTTGTCCATCATACTTTACCATGGCCCGATAACTGCCAATGGTAATGTATGATGGAATGTTTTTCGTCAGCGTCATTCGTACGATCATCCAAGTGGAAAGGACAGGGTATAAAACTTCATCCTCTACCACTCGATAGCGTTCCCACCGAGCGTCAATTATGTTCCCATATTCCTTAAGACGTGTCTGAACTACTCCCAAATCTAGGTTCTGTGGAATTCCTGCAATTCGAACAAATTTCTCTTGAATATTGCTATCCCTTATGACTACATTAACTTCTTTCCCCTCCAATTCGGTCCTGACGATACCACTGTGTCGGGACAAAAAACTTGAGGTGTATGCCTCTGAGGTAAACGTAATTCTAGCGACCTGGTTTCTCGTGTCTAGAACAGCTACTAAGCCTAAGAGATCTTCTGCCTCAACCTTCAAACTACGCACAAAACCATGAACGGTACGCATAGTCAATCTCGGGAATTGAACCCCAAAATCGATATCTGCACTATTAAGCCACTTGGCAGCCATTGTCCCCTAGACAATGTAAACAAACTGCCAAAAGGGGGAGGGGGAGGTCCCCACACACGTAAACAAACACACAAATACAACAAATATAGGGAAAACTCAACAAAAACAGCTAAACTATACAAAATAAACACTCAAAAACACAAATATAACAACAAAAAATATAAATAAAAAACAGAAAACTCACAATTTGATGAAAATAGAGGATGACACAAAAAGACGTCTGCATCTAGGTACTAACGGAACCCGACGTAGCTTAACTTCCTGGAGCTGACGAGACAAGGTTTGTTCTACGTGGTATGGCCGTTGACAATTCAGTTCCAAAATAAAATGAATACACTCCAGTAATGTCCATTAAAACCAGCACAAGTACAATTGATTGATATAGTTAAGGATATTGGACTGGTAACCATCGCGTTCGGTCAACCACAAAAATGCAAACAAATAAAATTCACTTTCTTTAAAGAGGTCACTTTTCTCACTGAAATGTACCACACCTTTTGTGTTCTCGTTTTAAAAAACCTTTAGTTGGAAGGAGATGAAATTTCAAAACTGACCACTAGGTGGCGTCTTAGAAAATACTAGAATTCATCGCGAGTTGGTTCGTACTTCCCTGTGATTCATCCAAAAACGGCTAGGTGGATATAAAAGTTTTGATGCCAACAGCATCCCGTATTCCCAAGCGGTCACCCATCTAGGTACTTACGGAACCCGACGTATCCATAATCTTAATCATAAAAATATGTTGGTGTACCTGGTTACCTGTGATTCATCCGTTAACGGCTTTGTGGCTATTAAAAGTTTGATGCCAACAGCATTCCGTTTTCTCAAGTGGTCTAGGTACTTTTTTTTTCTTTACTTCAATGGTTCGGCCTAATATTCAACTACTAAAATACTCTTGTCACATGGACTTTTTTTATATTGTATTGTTTTTTTTTTTTTTGTTAACTAACTTAAAAACCATAAATGGAAATTTTGATTATTTTCAATTCGTTGTTCTTCTAATTTCAAACTACTACTACTACTTAGGTTTGCTGCTAAAAAAATTGCCTTATTTTGCTTTTGTTTTGTAGTTTTGGGGAAATCTAGTAGATATAGTTGTTTTAAATTTGGGTAAAATTTGTTTTCGTATATTCTTGAAATGCCATTTTGAATGTATTTAACTGCTGGTTTAATTACTTTACATTGAAATAAGTGTTGGATTGTTTCTATTTCTTCACATCGGTCACAGGTAGGTGATGTTATTTGGTTACATTTAATTAATCTATCTTTGGTTGCTAGTACATTATGGATTTCATAAAAAGATGTTCTTTTTGAAAAGGTGTTAAAAAATTTTGTGTTAGTGCTTTAAAAACTGGGTTAAAATTTGTATTTGGATTTTTTGTAATTATTTTAGGGATTTGTTTAACTTCGTTGACTAGTATATGGTACATTTCTTTGGTTTTAATTTTCTGGGTTTGTATGTTTTTTTTGGCCTATTCTGTGAATATCTTCCACAACGTTTTTTAAAAATAAAGGAGGTTTATCACAGCTTGGTCCAGGTGTAATGTCTATAATTTTTCTCAGTTTAAATCCTATTCAGTAACTAAGCATTTTCCCATTTTCGCTTTTGGGAAGTTTTATTAAGTGCAAAATCAGGTTTTCTAAAAAGAGGGAACGATATTTCATTTGAACATTGCTTATGTTTAATCCTCCTTCATCTGTTGCAAAGTAAAGCTCATCTTTTGCTAATCTTTCTAATTTGTGCTGCCAAATAAAATTTTGTTCTATTTGCTGGATCTTTTCCTTGTGCTCCCTAGGTATAGGTAAAATGTTTGCCAGGTGATAGGATTTTGGAGAAATAAAAGTGTCAAAAAAGATTGCTTTTTGTTGTATAGTTAAAAGCCTTCTCCATAATAATAATATAAAAGCCATTTTCCCTAATATCAATTTGCTTTGTTTCAATTGTTTCAATGTCTCGGTGTGTGTCAAGTGATCCCTAACATTTTTATCGATTCTGCAGCTTTTATCCATGTCACTGGTTTTTCCCCATTTCTTCCCCCATGCTCCTAATTCTAACATATTCGATTTATTTTTATTTATTTTTGAATTTGTTGCCTCCTCAAATTCCGTAACACATTCTTCTAGTTTTTTCAGGTCATCATAATGGTTAATAAAAATCGATACATCATCTACGAAGGCGGTTATTTGATGATTATTTGAGATTTTCCAATATACACTGGTTTTAGGTTAGCTTTGAGATGTTTTAAAAAAGGTTCAATAAAAATGATATACAAATACATGGCTAAAGGACATCCCTGCCTTACCCTTTCATAAATAAATCTTGAAAGCCCATATTCTTCATAACTTCATATAAAAAAATTCTGTATACCATATCGTAAGCCTTCTCAAAGTTCAGACTAACTATTGCTGCTGCACTTGGCTTATATTTACTTACTACCAGTTTTCTGGTTTTTTTACTGGTATTTTCATCTGAAAACCATTCAATTATATTTCTGTATGTTGTTAGATTCTGCGTTATATTTCTATTGTTTATTCCACCGGTTTGTTCATGACTTACTAGTTGCGGTAAAGTATTTTTTAGTCTAATTGTAAAAATTTTTGCTAAAATTTTATAGTCACAGCATAAAAGAGGGATTGGTCTCCAATTACCGAGTGATTTTCTGTTTCCACCTTTGTGTATAAGTGTCAATATGGCAATTTTTTTGGATTTTGTAAGTTGTTCTGTATTAAAAATTTCGATAAATAAAGCAGTAATTTCTTCTTTAAGCAAGGGCCATATTTTCATTTAAAATTCCCGATGATTTATTTTTCCGTAACGAATTTATTGCTTCCCAGATTTCTTGCTCTAATATTTCCTTTGTAAGTTCTTCATTCATTTCTTCTGTATCAGTTTGCTTTATATTTTCTTAAATTTTTTTGCGTTTTCCGATGTTGTGATTTTCCAGTGTGTGTAATTTTTTATAAAATGTATGTATTATTTGATGAACATCTAAATTACTGGTTGCTGTGTCATTATTTTCAAGTGATTCTATTTTTCTACTTTCTCCATTATTCTTTTCTTTGATTAAGTTTGCCACAGTTACTGTTTCATTGTCTATTGGTTGGTTCAATTTGCCTCTAAGTTTTTGCCCATCTTCGTTTTTCAAATGTAACGTTTTTAATTTATTTTTTATCCAATAATATTCTTCCCAGTTTTTGTAACCCTCGTCAATTTCCGCTTTTACTTGTTCTAAACATTTCATGTAAAAAAACCTTAACGAGTTCCTCTCTTTCTTGAGCAGCTTCGAATATTTTTGGCTTATTCTTTTAAATTCTTCCTTTACCTCTTTTTTCCCACCACTCAGTTATTTTTTCATAATTATGCTTCTTCCTTTTAGCTGTTGAGGCTAGTTTATTAAAACTTTCTTGAAATTCAGGCTCATTTAAAATGCCTGAATTGAGTTTCTATATGGTTTCTCGTTTTTCTGTGTTTTTTTATTTTTTCTGTAATTTGAGAAAAACTGCTGAATGGTCACTATAGATAAATGTTTTACATTCTTCTATTTGTTCCTTGTTTCGAGCTGATAAATAAATTCTATCAATTCTTGATTTTCCGTTTGGACTAATATAAGTAAAGGTTATGTTTTCTATTTATGTTTTTTATTCTGTACGAGTCGATTAGTTTAAGTTTTTCTACGAGATTTTTTAATTGTTGATTTATTTTCTTTTTTTGTCCTTCTCTGTCCTTTGGGTCTGTTATGCAGTTAAAGTCCCCAAGTAAAAATATGTTTTCGTCATTTGCTTTTAAAAAACACGGCAAAGTACGCATATAAAATTTATTCCTAGTGGCTGCTGTCTCATTTTGTGTTGGGGCATAAATATTTACCATTATAAAATCATAAAATTCTACTCTTAAAATTCTACCATCTTCAGCTTTTTTTAATTTTTTTAACATTAAAGATTTTTTGTGTATAATTATTGTTCCTGATCTGCTATTTTCGACATTTTTATTGATAATTGCTTCATATTCGTCTTCAATAAATTCTAGTTTATTGACATTTGTTTCTTGAAAGGCTAAAATATCGGACTTATGTTTTCCTAAAAATTGATTTAGATATTCTTGTTTTTTTCTGCATTTTATTCCATTTATATTAAAAGGAATAACTTTAGTCATGTTATTACTAATAAACAGGAATAAATTAAAATCACTGGTGTAATATTGTCCTCAAAATAAAGCTCTTCGTGATTTTCTATCAAATTATCTTTTAAAATATCTCCTTTATTCCCTTCTAGTTTCTCATTCTGATTCTCGTTACATTTGTTGGGAGTTTTAAAAGCACATTCTTCATTTGCCTTTGGGATTTTCCAGAGCAATTTGTTCCTATATCTCTACGGGATTGCTCGCTATATGATTCTCTCTCATTTAGGTTTTTTTCTGGAATGCTAATAGATTTTACATTATCTATGTTACCGTCTTCGTAATGAATATTCTTCTCGGTTTTATTTTCAGTTTCAATCGCTAAGCTTTGTTTTAGGATGTCAGATTTCTTAATAAATCTTTGTCGACAATTTAATAGATTTGGGTGAATTTTTCTAATTTTTTTCCTTAGTTTAGTTGTTTTAATTTCTATTGGTCCTGTTTTTTCAATTTGCTTCGATACTCCTGATGTTTCTTTTTTCCCGTCATCTTTCGACCCGTTTCTTCCCCTTTTTTCTGCTGTTGCTATTCTTCTCCGTCCGAGTCTGTTGTTTCAAATTCATCTTCTTCTCTGACTTTATTTTCTTTTCTATTTCCTGATTCAGAATCTTTAACTATTTCCTTCAATGTTTTTATTGCTAGGGTGATAGCGGGGTTTATTTCCAACGCTTGGCTTTACGATTTTTTTCATTCTTCGCAATGTCTAGCGCCATGCATTTAAGAATCGCAACGAGCACAAGTTTTTGTTTGGCCGGAATATGCGACTGCCAATCTTATTCCCATTATGGATACAAAGGAGGGTATGTTTTTCTTCACGATCATTTCCACAACAAGTCTTTCCCGTTTTGCTTTTAATGATTCAAATCCCGGTTTTTCCCATTCTATTTGACGTATGTCCCCATATTGCTCAAAGGCTGCGTAGATATATTTAAAGTCCAATTCATCTGGAACATATTTTACGCGGATTTTTTTCCATGGACTTCCTGCCATTATAACCGGGATTAGTTATTTTTTCCCTAGTTTTTGAAACTCTATTCCTTTGGAGTGTTGCTGAAAGAAAGTTTCAAACAAATCTTGGTTTTTGAATTTTGCAACTATTTGCTTTGTATGATAGTGTAAATCAATGACCGTTAGTTGATCTTCCACTATTCCCATAAACCATCTATGTATTTCAATTTCCATAGGAACAAAGTCCAAGTCCTTGAAACTAAAAAAAAGGGTTCTCTCCCGTTTAATTTTCATTATTGCTATATTTATTATTTGTGTGTGAGTGTGTATATATTTTTTAAAATTTTTTTGTGGTGTATCTTGTGCAATTAGATGAGTTTCAGAATATCTGATGAGAATGAATGAAGAAAGAATTTGGATTGTGAAGAATGAAAGAGGAAAGAAATTTACAAATGTACAAGAAAAAGGTTTAAGTTTAAGTATATAGTCGAAATAGAGAGGAAGTGGAATTTGATAATTATGAACATGATTTGTTGTAAGTTGGGAGTTCACGCTCAATAAAAATAAGACGGCTCGAGCGGCGAGTTTGTGTCTTAAACTATATATATTCACACACACTCAAGCATACACAGTTTAACACACGAAACAATAGGTTACATACACGATTCGCGAAGGGAAGCCAGCTTAAGCAAGGCACCTTCTTGTAGGTCTTCCTGTAGACGGGCGCAAAAATAGACTGCCTCGGCTAGGCTCAAGAACGTCTGCTTGCCCGCTACTACCGATCTCTCATCTACAGTCATATCCAGAGTAGGACGGGAACAACATGGGGGTATATAATATTGACAAGAGTGTAGCACTGTAACATACTGTAACAGATTAAAGGTACTTATGTTTGAACAAGAGAAAAAAATGAAAAAAAAAATGAAATAGACAAACAAAATTTTTACAATTTTTACTTGAAAAGCAAAAATAATATAACTTGTGAAAAGAACTACGTGAGATAGATTGTAACGAATATCTATGAAAAAGTCAAGAAAAAGAAAAATTAATGAAGAGTCGTCGTGGGAGTTGACAAAAGTTAAAAAGTTTGATGCCAACAGCATCCCGTTTTCCCATGCTGTCACCCATTTTTTTTTTGTAAATAAAATAATCTTTTATTTTCGAGTTACATTCCTGATTTCATTGAATTTTAAACAAAAAAATAATAAACAGTTTTTCTCCCTGAGATGCAGACGTTATTGGGGCAGACTATCACAAATTTGGCAAACTGGCAATTACTACAAAAACAAAACAAAAACAAACAAATGTAAAGGATTTGATGGTTGGATAGTAACAATAAACAAAAGTAAACAAAACTATTTGACATTTCGAAAGAGATAACAATAAGCAAATATAAAAATAAATTACATATTTAGGTAGAGAATTAGTAAAGAATGACAAAAAAAATCAAAAAACTAAATATGAGCTAAAATGTGAGACTTTATATAAAACAAGAAGAGAGGGGAATTATCTAAGGAGGACAAAGTTTTTTCCATAAGCTCTCTACTTCTTCTTTTCGTGGGATCCTTAGATGGGCTCTTGCCTTCCTGGTGAGGTAGAGGTATGCAGCCAGAAGAGTAAATGCTTGCCGGAGATTACCTTTCGGCCCAAAATGGCCACGAATCAAATCTTCGTTTGTCGAACTCCAGCCCATTCGACGCATAGAACCTTCCAACCAGCTCCAAACGGTGAGGCGTGCAGGACACTGGAACATCAGATGCTCATCGGTTTCGGGGTATTGGTGGCCGATGGGGCATAACGCGTCCTTGGTGGGATCCAACCGATGTCATCTGGTCCTGGTAGGGAGAAGTCGCTGGTTGAACACGAACATGGTCACTCTAATGTTGCTAGGAAGGGCTGCAGTCTCCTTCTAGATTCGTGGCCGAACAAGATTAGGCCTCAGGATCTTTAGCTTTCCCATTGTGGTTCCCTCCAGAATCCAATGGTTATATGTTTTTCGGTGACTCATTGGGAACGAAGTAAGAACGATAAGTTACATGTTTCTTCGGCGTTTCTACTTTACCCATCCATAGGATCTTCCGGACAGCCTTTGAAATCAGGTCAGCCATACTTTAGTTGCATGGTAGTACATGTGCAATGAACAGAGTTCTGGAGAGAGCCTTCGACTTGATGAAAATTACCCTCTGGTAGAGGTTAAATCGTCGACAGGCATTCTCTCGCAGAATACCATTTAGAGAGCCGAATGCATCATTTCAGACCATATCAGCACTCTCGGCTATAGAGTGGGAGAATTTAATTCCTAACAGGGACAATGTTGATGGGGTCACAAGCCACTAAAGAGGCCAAATCAATCTAAATCTCCAAGTCCCAAGTCCCAGGGCTTTCGTTTTCTCTTTATTCATCCTTGCCTTTGTCCACTGACAGAACAAGCCAAGGACTTGCCCTGCCCTGGTAAAATCTTTGTCATAAGAAATGAAAATTGTTACGTCATCAACAAAGACTCACTGACAGTGAGTTTTCCATTAAATAAGGATACACCCTGAAGAACTTTAGATAAGCGCACAAGTAATGGCTCAACGTATAGGACGAAGAAATGGACAAATAGGGGGCATCCCTGGCGAATCGACTGAATATCATTAACCACCCCAGCCACCTCCGACCCGTTGAGGATTGACATTCCCGTTGCAGAATACATAGTCTGTAAACAACGGACGAAAGTTGTGGGATAGCCCATGATATCCAGAATCCTCCAGAGGACTTACCTGTTTACCAGGTCGTAGGCCTTTTCAAAGTCAACTCCAACAATGGCAGCGCCCATACCCCGAATCGAAAAGTTGGAAGAGCCATGGCATACCATGATGCAGACTCTCGTGCATAGAGTGCAACAGAGAGAGAAATGAGGATGATGAATGGTGGTGTGTGAAAGGACGCGCACTTTATTTCTGGTTTAGGGGAGAGACCGACGAGACAATTGAAATCTTGACAGAGGACAAAGAAACTGAGACAAATTTTTCTTGATGAGAAAACGGAACGACTTGCTACTGTCTGTGTCGAGACTTAAAACGAGCCTACTGGTCACCCTCCCAAAAAGAAAAACAAAAAAGAAAAACAAAAAAGGGCTCACTAAATTTGTACGTGCCCCCTACAGCTCTGCCCGCGAGGGCAGCACCGTAGGTGTCATACTCGGTCCTCAACGTATCTGATGATGTCTCTGTAAAGACTTAAATTAAATAGAGAGTTTCCCTTTAAAGGATATGATTAGCCACTAGGTGGCGTTAAAGGTCAACAGAAAAAATTAGACGTATCCAAAGCTTTGTCGGACTATGTTTTTACTACAAACAACATATTAAAAATTTCGCTTAGTTAGCACAACGTTTGACGAGACCAACCAAGAAAGGGACACCTTTTATTTAGGAAGGGACCCAACAGGCAAATTTCCTAGCGTTGAAACAAATGTTAATAGCGGCTCCGATTAGCTCACCCAGATTAGGAAGCACCGATGATAATCATGACGGACGCCTGTGGATATGGCATCGGATCAGTGCTGTCACAATCCAAAGATGGGAAAGAATATCCATCGACGTATGGCAGTAGACTGTTGTCAATATCAGAGATAAACTATTAAGAACTAAGGAAGAAGGTAAAAGTTAGAACTAATTATTAAGAATTAAGAGAATAATTAAATTATTAAATTAAGAATACTAATTATTTCTCAATTATTAAGAATACTAATTATTTCTTAATTATTAAGAATACTAATTATTTCTTAATTATTAAGAATACTGTTTATTCTTAAAAGTACTAAATTAGAAAATTTCGAATATTAAGAACTAAGAATTAAGAATGTCTAGGTATCATCTGGAGTTTATAGAAATTCCGCAGTTTTGTGTGGGGTTGCAAAAAAATAATTGTAACGGAACATGAAGCTGTCTGCTGGGTTCGGACAAAAATTGATTTAGCAGGACGATTAGCACGCTGGAGCTTGTGTTTATTAGAATACGACGTTGAGATCAGATACAGGGATGGTAAACTACATTCCAACGCCGATTGTCTGTCTCGTTACCGAACCTCCATCACTGAAACGGAAACAGATGGTCGGTGCATAGCTATTGGAACGGTACAATACACCCAAGCGGACGTTTTATTAGTAGATAAAATTACTGGATCTCAGAAAATTGGAGAAAAATTATTGAAAAAATGGGATCACAAAGATGTGCTGCAAGGTGCTTTTCGTTGGAAGAAGAGAAACTTTATAAAAGAAAAGCGAAATGGGAAAAGCAGTGGCTACTACTATGTGTCGCTCCCGAATATAAACACATAGTGTTAACAGCAGGTCATAATGACAAGTATTCAGGTCATATGGGGAGCAAAAAAACACTACAGAAAATTACGCATCAATTTTTCGGGGATGATATGGCGAAGGAAGTGATAGAGTCCCACACGGCGCATCTCTTTCCTGGGAGCCTCCTAAAAGCCTCCTAAAGCATACCATTGAGAAGTAATGAGGAAGGCCACAAAGCTGGAAAATTGTGGAGGAACATGCCAATATTTTCAATTCAAGATATTGTTGGTGATATGCTCAGGAGTGCTTTGGGAGATCCCTCCATAAAGCTTTTTTCAAAGACATATATGTCTAATAAAATAAAATTGTTAGATAATTTTAATTTTGGGGTTTACCATTGTTTATTCAATAAATTATTAAGGCGGCTGTTTTTCACACGAATGAAGAAGACAATGTGTGGGTTGCAAAAATTAATCGCTAACGTTAATAACTAACAAGGCAACCAAAAGAAATGATTAAAAACACAAGAGGTCGAGCACTACAATAAGTGAAAAAAGTGGCCGAGTTCAAACATACCCACCTAAAATATGCCTATGGAATAACGTATTGCACACTCCTCCGTTACTGGACATGTAATTTCATGGCA